>NC_056739.1:1700913438-1700968438 GCF_019279795.1 Protopterus annectens | reverse complement strand
GTCTGTATTAATAAGTCCACAGGTGTAGGATATAAACTGTTCCTGAATCTGGTAGTCCTACAGCAGAAGCGGCGATACCTCATTCCAGGTGCAAGTTGTGAGAACGAGTTGTGGGCTGGATGGGTCGAATCAGCAAGCATTTTATATGTTCTCTTTCTTGCTCTTGTAAAGAAAAGCTCCTGAATAGAAGGGAAGTTTGTGCTCAAGATTTTCTCAGCCACCCTCACCACCCTCTGTAGTTTCTTCTTCTCAGCAGCTGTGCAGTTATTGAACCATGCTATGACGTTGCTAGTGAGGATGGTCTCGATAGCTCCCCTGAAAAAGTGGTAATATTAGACAGTGGGAGCCTGTTCTTTCTGAGCTTTTTCAGTAGGTGAAGCCTCTGTTGAGACTTCTTGACTATATGGTTGGTGTTAACAGCCCAGGAGAGGTCGTCAGAGATGTGAAGGCCCAGGTACTTGGTTGTTTTGACTTTCTCTACTACATCCCCTTTGATAGTGAGTGGTTGGTGAACTGTTGCCGTTCTCCTGAAGTCTGTAACCATTTCTTTGGTCTTATTAACATTCAGGCAGGAGCGGCCTTAGGTCAACTGGTGCCCTAGGCAAAAGGCTCCTTGGCACCCCCCCCACCACACCACCCAGTGCCCCCATCCTGGTCTACCTATACCAAGTACATACTGGAAAAGCGCCCCTACTAGAGCGGCCAACTAGGCGGCGCCTAGTTGGCCTATGCCTAAGGCTGGCTATGCATTCAGGTCCAGATTGTTCCTGTCACACCAGGCAATCAAAGTGTTCACCTCATCCCTATAGTTATGTTCATTCCCACCATTAATGAGACCCACGACTGTGGTATCATCAGCAAATTTTATAATATGGTTTGACTTATGTTTTGCAGTGCAGTCATGGGTGAGGATGGTGAAGAGCAAGGAGCTGAGCACACAACCTTGGACTGTGCGTTGAGAGGTGTTTTTTTCCAGCGCATGTCCACTGGGGTCTACCAAGCAGAACGTCAAGTGTCCAGTTCCATAGGTGCTTGTTTATCCCGAGTTTCATGCGTTTATCCACCAGTTGCATCAGTATCACAGTGTTGAATGCAAAGCTGAAGTCTATGTACAGCATCCTCATATAGTTGTTTCTCCCTTCTAGGTGTTTTAATGCAAGGTGTAGTGCGACAGATATAGCATCCGCAGTCGATCTATTTGCCTGGTATGCAAACTGGAGCGGATCGAAGAACTTAGGCAGACTCGCAGATAGATGTTTCTTCACAATCCTCAAATTACTTCATGACGTTTGAGGTTAAGGCGACCAGTCTGAAGTCACTGAGGCAGGTAGGGTTGTGTTTCTTTAGAAGTGGGACAATACTTATTTTGGGAAGTGGGACAATACCTACTATGTTAGGTGCATAGCAAAAATAATAAAAGAAGGAAAAGAAATGGCCAGGCTGAGCAAAGATAAAAGAGAGATCACAGAAGACTGTGAAAAGTAGAGGTGCCTAATGAATACTTTGCCTCAGTCTTTACAAGGAAAGCACAGGAAGGTGTGTCATGCTGGGAGGCAGAACAGTGCCCAGCACGATAGACAGTGTGTAGTTTCATAGGGGAGCTGTCTGGCCTTAGTGAGACATAAGAACTAGATGTGCTATCTCCACATCTGGTGAGTGTATCGGCAGGCCCCCGACAGAAATCTTCAACAGATCACTGGCTAGTGCAGAAGTACCAGAGCATTGGAGAGTAGCAGCTTTAGTCCATTTTAGAAGGGATGACAGAGAAAATTCAAGGGACAATAGGATTGTTAGGTTAATGACAGTGGCAAGAAGATCCATAAGGAGAAACCTGAACAGAAGGTTTATAACATTTCTAGGGGACAGCAATCTTCAGAACAGCAGCCAACATGGATTTGTATCCAGAAGGAACTGTTAGCAAACCTGATTTATTTTTTATGACAGGATTATAAGAAGCAAAGTTGTAGTTGGCTTCTCTAGCAGTGACTGTACCTGAAAATAGCGCCCAACACCCCTCAGCTCTTCAAGTGAAGAACAAAAAAAGGACTTTTGCTTCACTGTACAAGTCAACTATATACAGGCAATGCACAGCCCCCTCAGCTCTTCAGCAAAGAAGCAAAAAAAATTGAAATTTTAGTGCCTTTCTCTACCACAATTTCAGTACAGAATAAAAGTCAGGAACTCTTGATCGTTCTGCCTAACACCTTGTGCCTGGGGCAGCTTACCCCCTTTATCTCACCCTTGCTATGCTACTGCAGAGAAGTACCAGTGCATATAGTCTTCTTGGACCTCAATAAGCCTTTTGACACTGTACCATACAGTAACCAGTGACAGGAAAACTGGAGAGGTAGTGACAAGTCTGAGGAACTTGATAACTGCATGGATGAGTAGTAGGGCACACAGTGTTTTGTGGGTCAGAATGCGTTTGGTATTAGTGGAGTACTACAGAAGACCTGAGTTTTTTACTCTTCAGTGTGTTTGTCTTAGACATATCTGAGGAGAAGGAAAACAGGGTCAACGTGCGTGCTTGTAACAGCAAAACAGGTGTAATGCAGTGAGGTCAGTACCTGTCATATTTGCATGCCTACAACTCCCTTGATATTGTTAATGGAAGTTTTGTAGTTAAAAATCTCATTGAAAAACACAAACTAGTGTTGTTTACTTCCTCAACCCTTGCCAAGTTAGCCATCCAGGTCCCAAATGTTAACTCAAGTTGGTAACAGGATAGGTGGACTCTGCCTTATATGCCATCAGCTGACTGTTAAATTTGCTTTGTGGTCCCATTTCCATCTAGTCTGCAGGGGTCTCTCAAACTGTAAAACTTTGTCATGTGTGCAGGTAGGGAGTACTATTTCAGTTGTTCTTGATTTATATGCAAAGATACTTTGGTAAGCACACAGTGACATTTTTTTTCATATTTTTATTGTAGCTACCCCATAAACTATATTCATTGTGTATTATCCCAAGAACAAAATTTAAATAATAATTAATTGTATCATTGTGCAAACCTCTCATTCTAGATTCATGCAATTTAGCTCAGGTTATGATTGTAAAAAGTAGTAACTGACCTGATGAGAGAGAAATGAAAAATACAATAAATTTTAGTGCTTGATAAAATGCATTAGGTAAGTTTCCATTAGATAATATCATAGCCCATGGATAAGAAATATTGCTGCTTCCAGAGCTTGTTTTTATTCTGTGCAGTGACATTTTGTATTGCTAGCATGATTATTTGTCAAAAAATTAGAATATTGCAAGGAGTCAATTTTTGAGGTGCTGTGAGAGAAAGTTTATATTGCATTTTCTGGGCAAAAGTATTGATATTTGGCAAAGTTAAGGTGTGTGACTTACTTTTAACCATTGTACCAAATTGCAAAAGGCTGGTATGTAAAACCCAAATAGCATACCCTACACAGTTCATAAATATCCCTCAGGCCCGTCTGTATGCTTTGGAATAGGGCATAGTGTACTGCACGGTTGGGGGAATCCAGGTGCACAGTTGTTGTACAAAGCGGAATTTATAGCCTACTCTGCAGTTTGCAAACAAGTAGATCACTATTGTGTAGGAAAGGGAAGTTGTTGGACTGCAAAAGAAGACATGCTGCAAATATAGCAGCACAGAACCCAGCTTCAGAAAAATAATAACATTAGTGAATAAAAATATCAGCACACACTGTGAGTGGAGAAAAATGCTGATGGAATGGCACATCACAGGTTGTTATACAGTGCAAAGAAGTGCATTGCTACAACCATGCTTGCAGCACTGTGACACTGCCAGTTTGGGGGAGGGGGCAGATGCTGCCTGATCCCTTCATTAACATAATTTGCAAGTGATTCAGTCCCCACAATCATGTCAACAGGGGTGACATGTTTACAACTCTTTGGAAGTCAGTAGACAAGCTGTGCTGCCCTATCTTCTACCGCAGAAGTTAAAAAGGCAGAAGCTGAGATAGGGTACCTGCCAGGCTGAAGAGCACAGGATCTGGTTTGTAGCTGTGGCTGTGCGTTTGCATATGTTTTGTCTGTGTACTTGTAAGTGACAATGTGTGACATTGTGCGATTGTGTGTACCTGGTGGAGGAACACAGAATTTCACAGCCCCATGCACAGCTCATGTCCACAGTTCTCCATTACTAGAAGCCACTGTGTGCCAGGCTGGTAGCAGCACTGTTAGTCTATAATGTCAGACTACAACCCAGCACACAGCCCATTTATGGAAGCGCGCAATATGTCTATGAATACCATCACCTGTGTTTTATACAACAAAGCCAAAGCAAAAGCACATTCATTACTTTTCCCATTCTGAATATTTTTGGGAATAAAACTTCAGAAGAGTTCTTAACAGTCTAGTACTGAATATAGTCACATATTGCTAGACTGTGACTTTCAAGAGTAGAGAGGATAACGTTTGCTCAAATAGAAGAATAAACATATGTGTGCACCCACTACATTTACAAAAGTATTTATTGCTGGGGAGTGAACTAATTTAGGACTAAGAAACAGTAATGCATGGCCTTTCACTACTAAAAAGTATCCAAGTAAAAACCAACCAGATAGTCTGAAAAAAATAGTAAAATGCAAATGTATAACAATAGACAATGATAAATACACCCATAAATTTAAATTCTAGTACATCTCATTGCAAAATGCAAATATATATATTTTTTTTCAAAAGTGTGCGCTGTACTGTATATGGTACATGCCTGCCTATGCTCAAGCCAAGACAATAGGTCTGTTTCAAAAAAGCTTGTTCACAGTGTAAGTGACCCCTTACATTGAGAGCACTTTTTTTTTAAATCTGGCCCACACTGTAATGCTTTTTATAGGCAGGCCTTACACAAAGAAAGTCACTTACAGTGAGAGCAAGAGTCTTTTGGAATCAAGGCAGACTTAACACTGAGTGCAACTGTTTTGGTATCTGGCCAAACATTAGTTGTAATGTAGAGCATCATAGTTAATTGAAAAAGAGCAAGTTGGTACCCTTCAGATCCATGAATTAATTAATCTGACGGGTAGCTAGGCACTGCCAATGGAAAGAAAGGTAAAGGTCAAGGCATTTTGAAACGGATTGTTTTGGTTTTTCAGGTATTTAACGTCAGTGGAACTGGGTGTTAGAATATTATTTTCCTTTCTTTCAATACAAACTGTATTTATTGTTCTCGGTACTCTGCCAGTTCACATTATAGTACAAGTCTTGCAAGCTTTATGTCTGAATTTGAACAAGAATATTTAAAATAACCTAAGAAGAAGATGGCAGATCAAGGAATAACATAAACTGACAAACATAATCTATCAGCTCTTATCTCCTACTTCATAGTATTATACAGATCTGACCATAGTTATTGTGATGCTTGTGTCAACACTGTAGAGTTTAAGTACTGCAAAGGAAGTGTCAGAATAGAAAAATCAGAAAGCAGCAGCATGGGCTGAATAACAAACTGATTAGCTAATACTATGATCCCCGTGTTTATGGGCAGTAGGGGACCTGGAGCAGATGCACACTCAGTTATATGACATACCAATGACTAAGGAATACATTCTAAAATCTTCAGCTTTATATTTTCATAATGCTTTTATAAATTAACCACACAGAGCTTAATCTTATTATTTGCATAATCAGGAAGGCCACCTCATTCCTGAGGGCTCAGTAATAGAACTCACCAATTCAGTACCAAGATGAAGTCTGTTGAAGGTAGCACATGATGTTCTAGAAGCTAAAGGGTCAAGTGAAGTTTGTCTTCTTAAAATATCCCAGTTTTGTAGTCATGTTTCAAAAGCATAGCATGTAAATTAAATATTGTTTTTTTTTTTTATAAACTTCACAGTCTGTGATAACAATTGTATATTTAACTGCTTTGTCTTTATTTCAAAATAACTCTAGATCTTGGCCAAAGGGGCCAAAAAAGTAAAGAAAATGAGATATAGAAGAATGCATTTAGCTTAGATTACATAAATGAAACATTAGTAATGCATGTATGATGACAGCTTTAATATTGTTGGCTTAGTTCCTGTCAGAATTATTAACATCACCTTCTGTCCTCCCTTATTTTTCTGGCCTTGGGTACCAGCTGCTCCTCAGAGTTATCTTTGAACACTTCAGTCCTTTCAAGCTCAGTTCCAGCTGCAGCATTCTTCATAGCATCACTTTGTATTTTTCTGTTTTCAAGTAAATTATATGGCCATGAGGACTCGCAGTGTCTGGAAACTGACAGACATACCAATTGGAAACATTTCATGAGGTTCTGTCTCACTACAGGGTAGTGTGGATGGTGAGACCTTGTTTTTATTTTTTTCTTTATGCTTTCCTCAGTTGTGTAGCTGCAAAACAAAGTATATCAAATCTCTTCATCTGTAGACTGCATGCATGGTAATGCTTACCATGCAAATACTTGGGTATCTGATTTAGCATTTATTTATGTTAGCAGAAAAGAACAAAGGTTCAAATTATGCCACAATTAATAAGTTTAGAGTTGTTTTTAGCTTAAGACAAGAAATTTGAATATATAGTATCAAACAAATTGTAACTTTAGAAAGTTCTTTAACACTATTTTTACAGTCTGTCACACTAGCAATGTTTAAATTGTTTTAAAATTTAGATTTAAATTCAGATAGATCACCTGTAAGTAAATACTGAGTAAGATGAAGAGCTGAAATACGTAGTCATGCAAGTTACAAACACATGAACATGATATTCAGGAAATGCATTTTTAGCAGGTATTGTTGCTTACACAGGTTAGTTCACTTTACTTAACATAACTGGAAGGACCAGTTTACTCAATTTCTGGATTCCACATTGTCAGGAATCTAGTGTATAACTCTAGTGGATGCAGAGGAACACAAATGACATGAGATTTGAACAGCGTAGTGGTGCAGCAGTAGCATTGCCTCACAGCAAGAAGATGTTCATCATGTTTCACTGTTGCAGTCATGACTGTAGGGTTCTCCCCTGCCGGCAGGCAGTCCTCGGTCAGCCAGAATCCCAAAGTCTGGGTCCGGCGTCGGCTGCTCAGCCATGCTCCCTGACGTCAGAGCGCCAGGAGTACAAAGCTGACAGCCGACGCCATGTTCTCCAGTCTTTCTTGCCATGCGGTGATAGCAGTTCGCAAGTGCCGGCCGGCTGACTCCTGACAATTTTTTCTTAAACGTACTTCAGTCCGAAGACTTTCTTCTCCTACTCAAAGCTAAGTACCCCATTGGGGAAACTTGTTTCTTGCTCCAGTCCGATGTCAGAAAAAGTTAATAATTGTATTTCATGTGGGAAGCAAATACCTCATAAGGATTTTCATTCTTACTGTATTCCTTGCTTAGGCCCTGACCACGGCGTAGCTAGTTGTCAGTTTTGTGCTAGATTCAATCAACGTACAATTAAACGAAGGTACGATTTTGCATTTCATTATTTCGGTAGGCGGTTTAATTACAAAATGTCATCAGATACGGTTCCGGTTACCGGACTTCACAAACGACGCAAGGATAAAGACAGGCCTCCGAGGTCCAAATCAGACGATATCGTACAAGCAGAGCCAGCTTCAGGTTCGGCTGTCGTCAGTGAGGCGCTTTTGCAGCCCCTGTCGTCGGCCATTTTGGAACCGATGGCTGAAATGGACTCCCACGAGGAGCCAACTAGGCCTTTGAATATTTCTGTTGCAGGACCTTCAGACAATGCTCCTTCGGATGGGTCTGGAGCCGCTGTGCAGGTACCGGCTTCCGAAGGGGTTTTCAGGCCTACTCAGCTTCTAATAAAGGCAAAGACTCCTTCCAAATCAAAGACTGCAGCCCAGGCCTCTTCTGATCCGGCACCCAAGTCTCAGAAACAGTTACTCAAGATGGCTGAAGACTTACTTACTATGATTAGGGGTTCACATCCCCCTGCAAATAAAAGGCCAAGGCAGGAAGTGTATTATGACTCCGCTGATCAGGCTTCTGTTTCTTCAGTTTCTTCTTCTGACCAGGAATATTCTTTCCCTCCTTATGAGGTTTCTGATGCTGAGGAATCCATTCCTTCAGCTTCTCCCCCTGAGGATTTCTCTTTTGGGAAAACTTTGCATGAAATGAGGGAACATTTTCACTGGGAAGGACAGGAGTACTCGGAATCTAAGAAAAGACTTAGGGATTTTCTTCTTCTTCCCCAACATAGACCCCTGGCTATTCCTCCTATTTTGGATATTGTGGATGATGCTTTTTCGAGGCTAACTTAACTCCTGACTCTTTTCCTCCAGCTCCTGTTAAGCCAGACAGATATTTTAGGGTTCCTGATTCCCACCAGTTTTTATACTGCTGATCCTGAAACCATTTCTCAGGGTCCTAAGGGGGTTAAGGCCGCTTCTGCTAAAAAAACCCCATTCCCACTGAGAAGGATTCCAGATCTTTAGAAAGATGGGGCAAAAAAGTGTACGCTTCTGCTACTTTATCTATTAGGGCTTTAAACTGTCAGTTTCATATGCTGAAATACCAGCAATTTCTTCTGTCCGTTTTAAAACAAAAGTTAACTTCCATTTCCGCCTGTGCAGATGATAAGGAATTACATGACTTAATGCATGCCACTGAACAAGTTGGGAAGCATGGTTTACACTGTGGATTTGATGCTTTGGAGGCTTCTTGTAGGGCTTCTGCCTCTGGCACAGTCATTAGAAGGCATGCGTGGTTAAAGGAACAAAACTTGCCAGATCAAGTAAAAGCTAAATTATTGGATGCTCCTGTTCAGCATAATGTTTTGTTTGGATCTAAAGCTGAAGAGGTGATAAAGAAGATGGAGGACAAGGCAAAATCCATGCAAATGGTTAAAGATTTCTTACAAGTACAGCCACCCAGATTTAGTAGGAATTGGCCTACTAAAAATTGGTCCTTTCCCAATTCTGACAGGCCTCAGAGGGGTAGATACAGACGCTCCCGAGGAAGGCCTCAAACGCAAGCCTCTTATAGACCAAGACAGTGGACTGCTTCCACCCCTAGGGGAGGAGAGGACAGTTCGCAAGCTCATAGAAAACAGACTCAATGACTTCAGGAACTTCTTGCCTGGAAGCCCCTCTCGGAGGAAAACTTTCTCTTTTTCACCTAAATTGGATTGATATAACCCAAGACAAGTGGGTTCTGGATGTGGTTTCAAGAGGTTACAAATTCCATTTTCATACCCTACCAAGACCAAGCGGATGGCCGGATCTTCCAAAACATCAATGGTTAGAGGCCTTAAACCAGGTGGAAGCTCTCTTGGCTATGAAAGCCATAGAACTGGTTCCACTTTCAGAGATGGGACAAGGTTTTTACTCAAGGCTCTTTCTAGTCCCCAGAAAGCAAAATTCATGGAGACCCATTCTGGATCTGTCAGTCCTGAACACTTTTCTCGAGATACCAAAATTCAAGATGCTTACTCTACAGCAGCTACTTCCAATGCTGACCAAAAATGCATGGATGGTAACTTTGGATTTAAAGGAGGCATATTTACACATTCCCATCAGGCAGGAATGCAGAAAATACCTCAGGTTCAAGGCCGGATCGAGGCACTATCAATTCTCTGCGCTGCCCTTTGGATTGTCTACTGCGCCCAGGGTCTTCACCAAATGCCTGGCTCCAGTAGTAGCTTATTGCAGACTCAAGGGAATTCAAATTTACCCATATCTGGATGACTGTCTTATTCAGGTAGACAGCAAGGATGTCTTACTCCAGCATCTAGAATTTGTTCAGAATCTTCTCAAGTTCTTGGGATTCACTGTAAACATAAAAAAGTCAAATTTGACACCCTCACAACAGATAACTTTTCTGTGTGCTCTTCTCAACACAACAACCCAGATGGCATTTCTGACATACGAAAAACAATTACAGCTGGCTTCAACTTTCAAAACCTTGGCAACATTAACTCAGCTATCTGCAAGGAAATTCCTGCAGGCTTTGGGTTACATGGCCTCCTGCATCCTTCTCGTACCATATGCAAGACTACATATGAGGAAAATACAGTGGTACCTAAAAAGTGTATGGTCTCAGCATTGCCACAGTTTAGACATACAGATTACCGAGCCTTGTCTTCAAAAGGAATTCCTTTGGTGGTCCAAGGCATGTACTCTAAACAAAGGAAAACCCTTCAGTCTGCCTCCAGCCACTCAGATACTAACCATGGATGCCTCAGATTATGCATGGGGAGCCCATTTTCAGGGCAACTGTCTGCAGGGCCTTTGGACAAAGGATCAGAAGCTCCTGCATATCAATTTAAAGGAAATGTTAGCCGTTCAGAAGGCTCTATTGGCCTTCAGGAATCTTCTACATCCAGGACAACTACTGATACGGACAGACAACACCACAGTTATGTGGTACATAAACAAGCGAGGGGGATCTCATTCCTATCCCCTTTGCAGACTAGCCATGAATCTATGGAACACAGCTCTAGCTTGCAATTTGGACCTTCAAGCTCAGTTTCTACCAGGGAAGCAAAACTTCCTGACAGACAGTCTGAGCAGAAACCTGTCGTACCCACATGAATGGATGCTGGACACCGAAATATTCAACATGATTACAGCAGTCTGGGGATGTCCTCACATAGACCTCTTTGCATCCCACCTCAATCATCAACTACAGATTTTTTGCACCAGGACATTCCACGAACTAGCTTGGAAAGTAGATGCACTATCATTCAGTTGGAGAAACCTCTCAGGGTATGCCTTCCCGCCTCTACCTCTTCTTCCACAGGTGTTATTAAAGATCAAACAGGACAAGCCCAAGATGATAATCTTGCTGGCCCCAAATTGGCCTCGACAGTTTTGGTACCCAACACTGAAAAACCTTTGTCTGGAGCCCCCTTGGGTTTTACCACAGACTCCGAACCTTCTGTCCCAACACCAGGGTCAGGTTCTGCACTCCCATGTCAAAACTCTCAGCCTGGCAGCATGGTTAATCCAGGGTCTATGATTCATTCTCTCCTACCCAAGTAGGTTATGGATGTTATTTTAGAAGCCAGACGTCCTAGCACTAGAAAATCTTATGCAGGAAAATGGAAAAGATTTTGCTCCTGGATGCAGGCTCGGGATTCAGATCCTCTTATTCCTAACATTCCTCTGATTTTACTTTACCTGACAGACCTCTTACATAAGGGTCTCTCTTTCTCTTCCATAAAATACATGCCTCTGCTATTTCTCCTCATTATAATACAGACCCTCCAATCTTTTCCCACCAGCTCATGAGACAGTTTCTCAGAGGAGCTAAGAACTTAAGACCCCCTAGATCTCCACCCATTCCTGCTTGGGATCTCAACTATGTTTTGGAAAAGCTCACCTTACCTCCTTTTGAGCCTGCTGCCACATCTGACATCAAGTTTTTATCTTGGAAGACAGCCATCCTGTTAGCTCTGACCTCTGCCAGGAGAGTTTCAGAGTTGCAAGCTCTTATGGCTGTGGAACCTTATATTATTTTTCATCAAGACAGGGTGTCTTTAAGGACTAATCCTACTTTCATGCCTAAGGTTGTTTCCAAAGTGGCTTTAAATCAAACTATTCACTTGCCAACATTTTTCCCCACTCCTCAAAATAAAGGGGAAAGGATCTTGCATTCCTTGGATGTACACAGACAACTACGTTTTTTACCTGGACAGAACCAAGGACATCAGGAAATCAGAGCAATTGTTTGTTTCTTATGCTTCAAGTTCCCAAGGTAAAGCCATTTCAAAACATACCATTTCTAAATGGATTGCTCATGGAATCAGATTTTGCTATTCATACCATGGAAAGCAAATCCCAGGGAGTATAAGGACTCACTCTACCAGAGCTGCTGCCACTTCAGCTGCCTTCCTCAGGGGAGTTCCCACCAAAGACATTTTGGAAGCTGCAACTTGGAATTCAGTGCATACTTTTTCCAAGCACTACAATCTACCTCTCTACTCTAAGTCTAGGGCAGGCTTTGCTTCTGCAGTCTTGCAGGGCCTTTTAGCCGCCCCCTCTACTTTATGACCACCTCCCTTTTATTCTGCTTTGGGATTCAACCCTACAGTCATGACTGCAACAGTGAAACACGATGAACATAGTACAGTTGTGTACACTTATCATAAATGTAGATGTTCGAGTGTCTTCACTGTTGCAGTCTGGGTTACCCTCCCTCCTGTCCCCTCTTATTTTTCCCTTTGTGTGGTTCCCTTCTTCACCCTTGTTCTGAGGTGTATTTGCAAAGGGTATGGGATCTTACTCATTCTGGAACACCTGACATCTGGGGCAAGAAAAACTGGAGAACATGGCGTCGGCTGTCAGCTTTGTACTCCTGGGGCTCTGACGTCAGGGAGCATGGCTGAGCAGCCGACGCCGGACCCAAACTTTGGGATTCTGGCCGACCGAGGACTGCCTGCTGGCACGGGAGAACCCTACAGTCATGATTGCAACAGTGAAGACACTCTAACATCTACATTTATGGTAAGTGTACACAACTGTACTTTCTCCTGTTCCATTCTCGGCTGGGGTGCCTTCTGTGTGGAGTATGCCTGTCCTCCCTGCGTTCATGTGGGTTTCCTCCAGGTGCTCCGGTTTTCTTCCACGTTATAAAAACATATGTCTGGAGCGTTTCTCCCCGAGCCTCCGCTGAAAATTGGCTTTGTTCCAAGTCAGACTTTCCCGGTAAACAAGTGTTAAATAAATAAGCCATTTTATACTCAAGATAACTTGCTCTGCTTATTGTTTTGGAGTTTGTGCAAAAGCTGAAAAGTACTATGCATTCTAAATTGCCCTGTATAATGTTGTTGACTGAATCAGCTATTTAAAGCAATGTTTTATTTTTCAGGAACACTCTAGGATTGCAGCTATATTAGTATTAGAGTAAGAGCCATCTGGTGCAACTGAGCTACCATGAATTATGTGTTTTACCTTCATGACCCAAGAGCCAATTTGCATTCATTTTTGTTACAAGCAGGCATACGTTCACATATATATATATATATATATATATATATATATATAAAACCATCTGTTATAAGGCAAAGTTCTCATAAAGCTACTTGGGAGCAGAAACTGCCTGGAGAGCAGCACTTGGGCTATATCTCCCTGTCAAATGTCTAAAACCTGTTCCTGAGAGTCCCAGTACTTCAAAAATTAAACTTGTGTGTTACAGAAAAAAACAGTGAATTCCAAAAGTCACTCACTGTACCTGTAAGACATTTTCAGTGGAGTTTCACCTTCCTGCATACCCTGATATTGGGAGCTGTGCCATACATGCTCCTAACTCTGATTGCTGCACCATAGAGTTGGGAGGGTACTCTGGGACATCAGTCTTGGAATTAGTATTTGCACTTCATCTCTGCTGTTCTAAGGATCTCAAGTATGGTCATTGGACTTTCAACAGGCACCCTTTTCCTACATGCCAGTTTCTGGTCGATCACACTTTGAGTGCCGTGTACACTGTATAATGAGTCTTCTGTTCCAAGTCCAATTGTATAGACAGAAGGACAGTTTTAAGGCTTAGTTCCTTTATGGCAAATAAGTTGGTCAGTTGCCATATGTTAAATAAACACAACAGTGCAGACTAAACACAGTGTGCAGTTTGGGGGTCACTAGATTTGTCTCATGTATTCAGAATGTAGTTAAAGTTTTCAGAGGTTTCATTTGTGTCCCCTGCTAGTTGATCCAACAGGGAGCTTATCTGTAGTGCTTGGAATAGTTGCTCACAAGACTTGTCTGAGAGGTCAACAATAGAGCTGAAATTGTTTTCATTTGGTCAACCTGTGAGTTTGGATCCCGTCTCGGATCCGACTCAGCCAAATACTACAGCTTTAGGATCCAAATCTGAGCTCCCGTTCCCCTACCCATAATGCCCTGTTCCTCCTTCATCCCCCAGAACTCATTTGCCGCATTTTCGAACAGCACAGGATAGCAACTGTCTGTCCTCCTTTTGTTTTTTTTTTTTTTTTTTTTAGAGTGAATTTTAATAGTTTTGTTCTTTAAATCTCTCCTGTCTTTGTTAGTTATCTCCCCAGCCTTTATCTGCACCGCATTGGATCATCCTCTTATGGGATTTTGTTTTTGGTCTCTCTTTATTTCCCTTTCTGTTTCTTAAAAAAAGAAAAAAAAAAAAAAGACTATCTAAAGAACTCTCTGTAGCCCTTCTTTAGGGTTAGCTATATTTCAAGCCTTTTCTGTATTTAAAAGTTGTCTGTTAGTTTACCTGGTTGACCATGTCTGACAAGCCAGCGAGTTTTAAAAAGTGCGCTACGTATGGGCATAAAATTCCTATTTCCGATGCCCACATGGAATGCGTCATTTGATTGTGAGCCTGTCACCTGGACTCATCTTGTTCTATCTGTGCTGGGTTCAATCAGTGTGCTTTAATTGATAGGAGAAACAAATTGATACGGAGGGGTCTTCTGCACTCTTTCTCCTCTTCTGGTTCTCCATCCACTTCAGGGGCTCATAACTGCCAAGAAGCACAAGGAGAAGAAAAGGTCTCCTGACAGAAGTTTTTCCTTACCTGGGGAGCCTTCTTGCAAGTTCACCAAAACTTCAGATCGTAAGTTATCCGACCCAAACATAGATGAGGAAATGGATCAGATGCAATCCCACAGGTTTTCTCTGGAGCTGATTACCTCCAGTCCCAAGTCACTTCTTCATTCTCCAAGACCACCCTCCAGGCCTCCTTCAGTTGCTTCATCTTCAAGGTCCTCCCACAGCCTTTCTGAAGCTGAGGTCGACAGAATGCTGATGAAGTTCTTCAAGGCAAAAATTCATTTGGGGGTCTTGCCTGCTCTGTCCCCTGTTTGATCAAGTAGCCTTCAGCCTGCTTTTGTCCATATCTTTCCTTTTCCTGTCCGACCTCTGGCTTTGGAGTTGTTGGATCCAAGGATCCCGAGAGTCGACACTACAGAGCTAACGAGGACAGTTACCTCGACTCTGATAGCTGCCCTGAGTAGTTCAGCCCGAACAGTTTTGGATCAGGGTGACTCTCGCAACCACAGAGCAGGTGTCAAATCTGAGGGTTTGTTGTCAGCAGCAAAATTTTCAGAGCGGTTTCTTTCTGCCAGAGCCTCAGCACTTGATACTTCAGCTCCAACTACCCCCCTCCATTCCGGGAGTAGCTTAGCGGGAACTCATAGGGCTTCTTCACCAATATCTTTGGCTCTGATGGGGGTTTCCTTGGATTCCCATTCACCCTCAGAATTCAAGGTGAGACCCGGCTCTCCCTCCCTCGGAGCCCAGTCTCTCCTCAGGAGAATTTGTGCAAGAGGCATCCCTTCTACCTCATCCCAGATGGCCTTCCCAAAAGAGCTTCCAGGTTTCTTCCCAGTTGGAACACCTTGAGTCTTCTGATACCTCTTGAGAACATCCCACTGAGGAGGTCCCTCGTAAGCATATGCGCAAAAGGAGACATGTGGATTCCTCTCCAGAATCCCTCACTGAAGATACCAATTTGGAGGAAAGGAAAGGGTCCCCAAGATCCCCACCTAAAGATGTCTCATTTGGAGGCATCATGGAAATCCCGCACCAGAAAGGTGGGCGATCCACCTAAAACACTATCACAGATGAGTTGCTGTTACTGGAAGCCTTTGGGTTAGGTCCATCTACATCTTGGGTGTCCACCCCCTCCTCCAGCAGACCCTCTTATTGATCTCATCTCCTGAAGGGTGTGGAAGGAGCTGGACACAGTAGAACCCATCCCCAAATGCTCAGACAAGATCCTTAGCACACCTTCAGATGGGCCTCATTGGACCAAGGGCATCCCTGTCGATGCCATGGTGGTTGCAACAGCCACCAAAAAGGACCTGGCTCAGGAAAGCTCCTCTGTTCATCCTCCAAACAGGGAGTTTCAGGTGGTGGACAGATTTAGGAAATGGGTGTATGCTTCAGCTGCCTTCTCTTTGCAGAGGTTGAACTATTTGGCACATGTGAACAGACTTCAGAGAGACCTAGTTAATGAGCTGTCTAGTTTTGCCCCAGTGTCCATGTCTGCAGAGAAACAGAAAGCTGTTTTCTAGAATAGCCACCTTTCTTTCTATAGTGAATACATCCATGAGGTTGATCTCACATGCGGCAGAGGGTACCTCACGGGAAACCAGCTCAGGCTTTGCCATAAGGTGCCATGCCTGGATGCGGCTCTGTGATTTCATGGAACCTTTTAATGCGTCTTATACTAATGCTGCCTTTGACAGATCATCTTTGTTTGGTCTTACTGTTATCTCTCCCAGACTGAGTAGGATGGAAAGACGTTGTCTGCCATCTTTGCCACCCCACAACAATTCTTTTCCAGGAACCATCATGGTAGCAAGAAGTTGTGGTTCCAAAGATCTAAAAGTCCTTTCCAGGAATCACTAGGAGAATTTTCCTCCAGAGGCAGAGGGGGAAATGGTGCTAATGGCAGACACCACCCTTGTGGCAGAGGGGATGCCATGAACCAAGGGTCTCGAGATACCTTCTTGGACAAGCCCAATCAGCGATCCTGAAGGATTGCCCAACTACTCTACTCTGGAGGCAGTCGACGGACATGTGTGTTTGCACCGAACAGCCTGAGAAGCCATCACAAATGACCATTGGGTGTTGAACATAATATCCAGAGGCTATGTCATTCCCTTTTTCCAAAACCCTTCTCGAACCAAATCCCTCCCCAATGTTCCACCCAGTCACAGGGAGGCGGCAGCATTAGAAATTTCAAAGCGGCTCGCATAAAGAGTCATTCAGACCAATTCAGATCAGGCATCTATTCCATATTCTTTTTAGTGCCCAAAAAAATGGGGGACCTCAGACCTATTCTGTATCTGACAAATCTGAATAAGTCCATTGCCAATTCAAAGTTTCAAATGGTAACAATTCAGTCCATTCAGCTTTCCTGCAGAAGGACGACTGGATGTGCTCGGTAGAGCTTCAGGGCATATAGCATCACATCAAAATGAACAGGCAGTCCAGAAGGTTTCTCTGCTTCTGGCTGGGAATCAATCATTACAAGTTCAGAGTACTTCCCTTTAGTCTCACCACAACCTCCCCGAGTGTTCACCAGATGTATGGCAGTAGTGACAGCTCACCTAAGACTGCTAGGATTCCGTGTGTTTCCCTGTCTGGACGATTGGCTTCTCACTGCTCCCACCAGGGATCAACTCCTCCAAGCTAGGGATTGCCTACTTCAACTAGCCTCAACCTTGGGCATCTCCATCAATGTGAAAAAAATTTCATCTAAAAACTGGTACAGATGATAAACTTCATCAGAGCCCATCTGGATGTGACACATAGCTTAGCTCTTCTTCCTCCAGACAGGATCTCCACCCTCAGACTCCATGTCAGACAAATTCTAGACATTCCCATGCCTCCAGTGTATGTTCTATGAGCATTGGGCTCCATGGCTGCTACCATAACTCTTGTTCCTATGGCTCATCTCCACAAGAGAGTTCTTCGGTTGACTCTGGCAGTTCAGTGGTTCCTCCCTTCTTATCCTCTAAACCATCTGATCAGACTATCTCAAGTATGCAAGGAATCTCTTCTCTGATGACTTCAATCGCAGGTGCTAAAACAGGGTTATCCCTTTATCCTACCTCCCCAAAAGTCCACAGTCACCACAGACACTTTCCAGCTTGGTAGGGTGGGCGGGGGGCATTTTCTGTGCCAGATGATCCAAGACACCTGGTCCCCTTTAGAGACCAATTTGCACATAAAACGTACTGAAGATGACAGGGGTCCTCTCCTAGTGTCACAAGCCCTTCACACCTGTCTTCCTGCAGGGACCACTGCAGTTCAGTCACACAACATGACAGTTGTTTGGTACATCAGCAAGCAGGGAGGAACTAAGTCTTATCTCTTGTGCCGAGAGGCCGTGGTAATGGGCGATCTCCTCCAACCGCTTTCTAGTGGCAATGCACATTCCAGGGAAGTCAAGCATTCTTCCAGACAGACTCAGTAGGACCATTCTGATGCCTCACGAGTGGTCTCTGAATCCTTCAATGCAGACACGATCTTCCAGAAATGGGGTCATCCCTGCTGTAATCTCTGTTCGTCTTCTTTCAACACTAAGTGCAGTGAGTGTTTTGGCCTGATCCCTCCGCAGGGACAGACACAGAGAGATGCTCTAGTCCATGCTTGGCCCCCTGTCTGCTTTATGCTTACCACCCCCTCTCAGTATGACTCCCAAGTTTCTTCATTAAGCACAGAGGTTGAAGAGCAAAATTATTCTCATTGCCCCTTTGGCCTGGACAAGTCTGGTTTCCCTTCCTTTGGTATCACCTTGTGCTTCCACCATGGACTCTGGATCCCACTCCAGATCTACTATCGCATCCCTCAGGGCTCCCTCACCCAGATCTACCCATCCTGAAACTGACCACTTGTTTGCTCCAATTCCATTGATGCCTAGAAATCCTGGGCTTTCTTCTCCTGTAAGCAGCACATAAACCTTCCACCAGGGAAGTATATAACAGCAAGTGGAAGAGATTTTCTATTTGGGCCCAGCGAAACCAACTGGATCCTTTTATGGCTTCAATTGTTGCTGTGTTAGACTTCTTAATGTCCATTTTTCATAATGGAGATAGCTTTTCCACTGTCAGGGTACAACTGGCGACTATCTCAAACTTTCATGTGGGGGAAAATTCATTACCTTTAGCCTCTTTCAAGCTATGCAAGACTTTCCTTAAAGGCACCTTTCTTCTGTGTATATATATATATATATATATATATATATATATATATATATATATATATATATATATATATATATATATATATATATAGATACATACATACACAGTGGATATAAAAAGTGTACACACCCCTGTTAAAATGACAGGTTTTTGTGATATAAAAAATTGAGACCACAATAAATCATTTCACAACTTCTCTCACCTTTAATGTGACCTATAACCTGTACAATGCAATTGAAAAACAAATCTGTTAGGGGAAGAAATATAAAAAAAATAAAAAATGTACAATACGCTGGTTGCATAAGTGTGCACACCCTTAAACTAATACTTTGTTGTGTGCGCACACCCTTAAACTAACTTTGTTGAAGCATCTTTTTGATTTAATTACAGCATTCAGTCTTCTTTGGTACACACCTTCCATCAATTAAAGAGACTGATTAACCCCAGATAAAGTTCAGCTGTTGTAGTAGGATATTCCTGACATTTACTCAGTTGCCTGCTATAGCAAAAGCCATGGTTTGCAGAGAGCTTACAAAGGATCAAAGGGATCTCATTTGTTGAAAGGTATCAGTCATGAGATGGGTAGAAAATTATTTTTTTCAGCATTGGATATACCATGGAACACAGTGAAGACAGTCATAAAAAAGTGGAGAAAATATGGGACAACAGTGACATTGCAAAGAACTGGACATCCCTCCATAATTGATGAAAAGACAAGACAAAAACTGGTCAGGAAGCTTGCCAAGAGACCTACAGCAACCCTGAAGGAGCTGCAGGAATTTCTGGCTGGCTGTGTACTACATGTGACAATCTCCCATATTCTCCATATGTCTGGACTATAGGGTAGGGTTGCAAGACGGAAGCATTTTCTTACACAGAAAAACATCCAGGCCCAGCTAAAATCTGCAAAACAATACATCAAGTCTCCCAAAAGCATGTGGGAAAATGTGTTATGTTCTGATGAGACCAAGGTTTTACTTTTTGGCCACAATTCCAAAAGGTACGTTTGACACAAAAACAACACTTCGCTTCACCAAAAGAACACCATCCCCATGGTGAAGCATGGTGGTGGCAGTATCATGCTTTGCTTTTCTTCAGCTGGAACTGGGGCTTTAGTCAAGGTGGAGGGAGTTATGAGCAGTTCCAAATACCGATCACTCTTGGCCCAAAACCTCCAGACGTCTGCTAGAAAGCTGAAGAGGAATTTCACCTTTCAACACGAGAATTACACCAAGCATACATCCAAATCAACAAAAGAATGGCTTCAGCAGAAGAAAATTAAAGTTTTGGAATGGCCCAGACCTAAATCCAATAGAAAATCTGTGGCGTGATCTGAAGAGGGCTATGCATAAGAGATGCCTTCACAATCTGACAGATTTGGAGCACTTTTGTAAGGAAGAGTGGGCAAATATTGCCAAGTCAAGATGTGCCATGCTGATAGACTCCTACCCAAGAAGACTGACTGTTGTAATTAAATCAAAAGGTGCTTCAACAAAGTATTAGTTTAAGGTTGTGCACACACAACAAAGTATTAGTTTAAGGGTGTGCACACTTGTGCAACCAGCGTTTTGTACGTTTTCCCTGAACAGATTAGTTTGTTTTTCAATTGAATTGTACCAGTTATAGGTCACATTAAAGGTTTGAAAGGTTTAGAAATTATTTATTGTGGTCTCATTTTTTTATATTACAAAAACTTAGCATTTTAACAGGGGTGTATACACTTTTTTATCCACTGTATGTAGATATTGCTCTCTCTCTCTATATATATATATATATATATATATATGTATGTAGTTGTATTTGTATTGAACACTTATTTGGTGGGCAGCAAACTCGATCTGAAGGATGAATTGAGAGCAGGACATTACTACGGAGCTCAGATTTTTCAGATCCTAAAGCTATAGTATTCGGTCGAGTCGGATCTGAGATCGGATCCGAACCCACAGGTTGAAGACCAATGGAAAAAACTCAGATGGAACGTTATGGTAAGTACATAACTTCTTTTTCTAGGTTCCCTTCTTTCAACTTGCTTCAGCAGTGTTGTGCCTTTCTAGAGGTCACTTGCCTTCAAACTGCCTTGGCACTTCAAAGTATAAATAGAGCACTCAAGAGGCAGGATAACCTTTCTTACAGTGGGTGATGAACCTCCTTGAAATAAGCAACCTCATCTTTATTTTATTTATTTATTTTTTTAATTGGACTGGTTGAGTCATCCATTAATAAATACATCTGCACATTTTTGTTTTTAATCTTCACATACTTGAAAAGCATGATCTTCCAGGAGTTATGTCCTTTTACAGTACTTGACTCTGAGGTGAGAGACAGTACATTTATTAGTGCTGATTACATTTTTTTTGAAGATATAATTTGAAATGGGTTCCTGGTTATATTGGATATGCTACCAGTCTTGGTCCACAATTGGCCCCATTTGGGCATCTGTAAACAAAACAGTGTCACCAACCAAGGTAATCATGCCTGATATATATACATGGAGTAGAAATGGACTCAAAATTTCTGGAATAAGTAAGTATTGCAGCTGATAACAAATGTAGATATCTATGGATCCTAGCAGTAGACTGCAAATAAAGAGTGTGATAAACGCACATATCTGGAATGGTCTGTTTGGGATGCTCTGTAGATATATATTTTTGCTTATCTGCATGGGACATATCATCAGAAAAATGTGCACTCTTGGAATGTCATCAAAAAATTATTTATACCCTTGGTGTTTAACAGAACTTCTGAAACTCCCTTAACCCTGTCATATTTATGCATATCATTACTGAACACACAAAAATAAAGATTGATAACCCCCCCCCCCCAAAAAAAAAAATGGAGTGGTCTGTTTGAATAACATCCCACTCGTCAAGCATACTGTCATAGAGTTTAAGCTTTCAACAAGATAGACCTATTGACAAGACAACAAGTTGAGATATCTTGTCAATATAAGCATTTATAGGCTGCAGATTGGTAAAAATAAGCATGTTTTGAAATATGCAAGCCCACCTGTACCGCCCTCTGCTACTAACACCAATTCACATTATCACAACAAAAAACAGTCCAGTCTCTTTATAAAGAACTGTTTTCAGTCTATTGATGTGATCCAGACATGACTGTGAACTTTGACAAATGACAAGAAGGGCATTCTTAAAGAGAATTTCAGTTATAAACCTCTCAGTAAGCTGGCCATTGAGAAAAGAACTACATCCCCAAAACATCCTTACTCACTTAGAACAGATCTCTCAAATCCAGTCTGCATTTAAAGTTTATTATATCTTATTTTGTTTCACTTTATCATGGACTGCATTTCCCACTTACTGTAATGTAAAAAAAAAAAATTCATATTCACAAAGGATGCGCACACCTCCAGACTGGTAGCCCAACATAACACATCAGAGATACTTCAGGTGCAGCTAACATTGGGTGAGACAGTGATTCAGGTTGTAGCCTGCTACAGGTCCCCAACCATGTCCCAAGACTCACAGTCCACATTCCTAAGCACCCTAGAGAATATTAGGGTCCAACCTAACATTCTTATACTGCAACTTCAGTTACCCCTTCATTAACTGGGAAAAATACTCATGTACCAATACACTTGCCCAACGCTTCCTGGAATTCATTAATTCCAATGCTCTGGACCAGCTCATTCTTACCCCCACTAGAGGTTGCTACATCCTTGACCAGGTCATTACTAACATGGATGACCATTGCTCTACACCAATAGTCAACTCCTCCCTGGTTAGATCTGACCACAAACTAATCACATTGGAAATCCACATCCCTTCCACCCCTACAAAGGGGTATTTCCACACTTTTGGATTATTTAGTTACTTTGCGCTTTCTTGTTTATCTTGGTTTACCATGAAAAACTTTTCCAAAGGTAACTTTGGGCTCCTAAAAACAGAGGTGGCTAACTTCATGGCAACCATGCAAATGGAGAATAGTTGCATGACTGCTTAATCATGCACCAATGCACTGTACGAACACATACACAAATGCATGGCTCTTGCCATACCCAATAGAACCAAGACGCTCTTCTCCAAAAAAAACAAGCCAATCTGGTGGTCCCCTGTCATAGACAAACTCTACAACAGAAGGTGGAAACTGATGTGGAATAAGGTGAAGTCCTAAGACTGGAAAAACTCCCTTATCAGCCTCAACAAAAAGTTGAGGTCCCTCATCAAATCTTCTAAAGCTAGCTATGAAAATGGAATTGCTGCGGATAGTAAAGACAACCACAAGGCCTTCTATAGTTATGTAAAGAATCTCCACGGGAATACCCAAATTTGCTCTGAGGTGCTGCACAATGGTAACTCCTATACCGAGCCAATGGATATTGCCAATATACTGGCAGTGCCAACTTTACCCCTCTCCCCCCAAAGGACCAATCGCAATACCAGTAGATTGCCAAGCACCCAGTATTACTGCTGCACAAGTTAAAACAGCACTGTCCAAGTCCAAGAATACATCTTCTATGGGACCTGACAATATCCCTGGCTGTGTTCTATATGAACTACAGAGTGAACTGGCACCACACCTGTGTGCCCTGTTCAATCACAGCCTCACCTCAGGCTTTGTCCCCTACCAAATGGTGCACTGATACAGTTATCCCTCTCCACAAAGGAGGAGCGACTACAGACCCTGGGAACTATCATCCCATTAGCCTGATGAGTCTGATAAGCAAAGCTATAGAATGCATCATCATGGACCTAATAAACAAGGATATAGGGAATCTACAAACTCTGGATCCCACACAGTTTGGTTTTGTGAAGGGTAGAGCATGCCTGCTCAACCTGGTCAACTTCTTTGAGTCAGTCATCAGAGCTGTGGATAAAGGCAAGGTGGTTCATGCAGCCTACCTTGATCTGGCCAAGGCCTTTGATACAATTCCCCACTCAGGAATCATAGAAAAACTCACTAAGCTAGGCATCAACCCCTATATCATTAGGTGGGATGCAAACTGGCTCACAGATAGAAACCACAGTGTGAAAGTAGCTGACTCCAAGTCAGACTGCTGACCAGTCATGAGTGGAGTCCCACAGGGTTCGGTCCTGGGTCCTCTTCTGTTTGGTATCTACTTCTCTGAAGTACAGGTCAACACGAAGGGACTCTGGCTAATAAATTTTGCAGACAGTTGCAAGTTGTGAGCTATTATTAACTCCCCAGATGATGCTGACATCCTACAGAAAGGCCTCACAGAGACCAACGACCAGTGTCAGAACCATGGCCTTAAGCTTAATGCCAAAAAATGTGTCATCATCCTCTTTGGGAAAAACCCGGTTCCCATGAATTACCACATCGATGGTAGTCCACTGAACATAGAAGGCATTATAAGAGATCTGGGAACACAGATTGACAGCAACCTCTTTTGACCACCACATTGCCACTGTGGTCAGAAAGTCCTTCTATGTGGCATATCTCGTTAATAAGGGTTTTGCATCCAGGAAGAAAGAGATCATTATCGCCTTCTACTCTTCCCTCATTAGGCCATTCGTTGAGTACAATGCCCTATTTGGCATGTACCTCACTAGACACCTGCAACAACTGGAGAGGCCGCAAAAGTACCTCACAAAGAGGATCCTAGGCCTTAAACACTTGTCCTATATGGACAGACTCAAAAAAACTCCCAACTATTCTCTCTCATATCGCCTACTTAGAGGCGATCTCTGCTTGACTTACAAAGTCATGTCTGACCCACTCTGTTAGAAATGCTACATCTAAAGAAATCCCAATCCCTCTGCACCACATGCTTTAGAGACCTCAACCTCATTACCACAATCAAAAGAACATGCTGGCGGGACAGATTCATAACCCAGAGACTGCCTGTGCTATGGAACAGACTTCCCATATATGTCAAGCAGAACATCTGACTGGCCCTCTTCAAGAGAAATCTTGATGAGTGGATGGGAAGTAGAAAATTCACCTCGGGGATCACTCCAGTAGTTCTACTTGACAGAGGCACTGAGAACTAATGTCAAGTGGCACGGTGCCAGGATAATCCTATAGGCTAGGCTTGTAAAGACTCCAGGGCCATTAGCCTGTTACACACCTATGAACCTAAGTATGGATAACCCTGTTCAGTACAAGCTTAAACAATTAATATATTCCATTGAATTCAGTGGGAAACACTACTCAAGAAAGAAGCACACACACAAAATGATTAAATTAAATATATGGAAAGATTGGGTTGGTGTGACACATGAAATATCTTGTACTGTAAGAATAGCGAACTGAGCAAATTATACATGACTTTATCAGTCATCACAAAACTCTTTCTTTAAGCCTAAAGTATGGGACACATTTTTACACATTTGTCTCCACTGCCTGCAAATTATCAGCTCCCTCCAGGCTAATTGGCCCATTTATTTCCCATCACTGTAGCAAGGATTGACTAGGAAAGGCCATGATTTAGGAGCCATCAGAGGAGGGTTCAAGCTTTTCCTGTTGTATCCTTCTACCTATGTGCATTTACAAGGTATAGAGTAGGAAACATGCAGTGAACTAACCAAAAGGGACAGCTTCTTAGTTCTGTTAGCAGCATTCTGTAAAAGTAGCATGGCAGGTAGTATCCCATGTAGACAACTTTTGCCCAAGTGTCATATCTCCTAGGAAATCACACCTTCACAATGTGTTCCCAAGTACATGCATACCTTACCACTGTATAGGAGAGGGAAGTGGGCCATGCCTCTTCACTTCCCCCTAACTCTACCTGACTCTTCAAGGATGCTAATTGAACCCAAGTCACCTTGTCCAGCACTAAACAGCATTCTACACAGCTATGTTCCATCTCAGTCATTGTGGTTCCATGACCAGAAACTCCTCTTTATCCACAGACCTATCAAATCTGCTGGGCTTGGTCTGGATTCATACCATGTTGCTAAGGCCTGGAACTCCTTACCTGCACTCATCAGGTCAATACCCTCCCTCCAGTGTTTTTAAACCATTCTGAAATACTTCCTAGACAAAAACTGTCTCTGTTCTTGTTTACCTCCAGGATGAATTGTATTCTTAAATATGAACAAGTACCTTACACCTCTTCACTCACTTCAATCAGTTTCTCTCCCCCATGACTTTTTATCTAAATATGCCATAACCATTTTTTTCTCCCTCTTCAGGAGGCCTTGACGTGTATGACTCCATCTATTGCTGCTCCTACTCTGATCCATCCTTCAGTTTCGGAGCTCTCAGATCCAAGTATCCAGATGTCTTCTACTTCAGATCCAAAGTCATCTCTGAGTGTACCATCTCTGAGCATGTCAGAGTTGGAGAGCTCTTGGAGCTGAAGCTTCATTGTCAGGTCTGAGGGGTTAGGGTCTACTCCAAAGATGTTGGAGCCATCTCTTCCTCTTGGAGCCTTGGTATTCGATAGCTCAGCTCTAACTCCTGACTCCTGACTCAGGGGCAGTGTCTTTGGGTTTGAGGGAACTGTCGGTCCAGAAGCTTGCCTTCACAGCTCCAATGATTTCTTTCTCCCCAGATCGGTCTGCCTTTGAGGTGGTACAGAGAGTGTTCTCATCTAGAGATAAGATTGCTCCTCACCACTTGAAGGTCCCCTATGGTTCTCAGATGTGTGTGTCATGAGCCTCAGCATTCTACTCCACAAGAGCAGCCAGACTAAAATCTTCAGATGACCCCACAGGGAATAGTTCTCTTCAGATACTTAAAAGTCCATTGGAAGAGAAAGTGCAAGAGGAGGCACTTGGACTTCCCCAGGAGTCAGTCATGGAAGATACGGATTTCAATGAGGGAAAAGGGTGCCCAATATCTCCATCTGATGACATCTCCTTTGAAGACATTTTAGAAATTCTGAAAAACACAGTGGTTGGTCCTCCCACAACCCTTCTCAAGAAAAGTCGGTATTTCTGGAGGCTTTTGGTACTGGCCCATCTGCTTCCTGGGCAACTCCGCCCACTGATGAACTCATTGATTTGATCTTTCAGCAGGCATGGAAGGAACCAGGTTCTATACAGCCGATCCCCAACAGACCAGATAGGATTCTGGCACCACCTTGTGGAAAGGAATTCTGGAGTAAAGGAGTACTGGTAGATGCTATGGTCATGGCAGCAGCCACCAAAAAAGACCTCACGGAACAGAGTTCTTGTGTTCATCCTTCTAACAGAGAGTATAGGGCAATGGACTGATTTGGGAAACAAGTGTATGCATCAGTGACCTTTGCACTCAGATCCCTGAACTACTTGACACATTTCATCAGATTACAGAGGGATTTGATCAAGGAGCTCTCAAAAACCTTCTCAGGTGCTAGCTGAAACAGACTCTAATATTGATTTACAGTTAGCCACCCTAAGGTCCATCTCAAATTCTTCTATGCGACTCATTTCCCATGCAGCTGAATGAGCCTTGAGTGGTTAGGAGGCATGCCTGGATGTGTTTGTGTGATTTTGTGGAGCCCTTCAACTCATTCTTCATTGATGCTGCTTTTTGACAGAAGTTCGCTGTTTAGCCCCAATGTTAAGGACACACTCTCCAGATGTATTAAAGATCAAACAAACAAAAAAAAAAAACACTAACCACTGAAGACTGGAGTGCTAAAACAATGACTTAAGATTTAACACAATTGCTGCAATATCACCAAAAAGAGAGTAGAATGCATGTTCAGCAGATAAAATCAAAATAAAACCAGCACAATTTAATAATGCACAGATAAAATCCTTCAAACAACAGGATGTAACTCCTCAAAACAAACCGGATGAGCGCTTTTGGCTATGCCTTCATCAGATCCTGTTCACACTAAAACACCTCCCTTTTTTAATATTGTTACTAATCCAATCAAGTCATCTCCTGAGCTTCCTGTTTTTCAATAAAGGTTTTAAAGGCACCACTCCATTAAGGCCAGGGCTCCTGTCTGCCTGTAAATGAGATATTCAGCATGTTTCCAAGACTTCAGTTTTATCTGATAGATCTCCACCTGTTATATTACCTAACACTCTTTCGAAGGCTAGGAATGAGAATTTATGTCTAGGATACTTTTGAATATGCTGTGATAAAGCATTAGTCTGTACATTGCCTAATATCACTAAGATGGTGCAGAATCCTGTCCTTAAAAGGCCTATTGGTTTTCCCAACATAAAATCCTGGGCAGCTGTCACAAGTAGCTGCATATGCTATGTTCTTGGTATTACAATCCACATACGTCTTTTATTTGTGTATCCAACCAGTTACAGGATGTTTGAAACAATTGCTTGTGTCTATACAAGTACATGCTTTGCAACTTTTATGTGGAAAAGTGCCCATCTTAAGGCTATGTGGAACAGTATCTTCCTTGTGACATAACAATCTCTTTAGATTCAACGTATTCTTAAAAGTAAATCTGGAAACATCACCAATAATACATCATAGGCTATCATCTGAAGTTAAAATCTTCCAATTCTTCCTAATAATTTCACAAATGGCCGATATGTCGCTACTGTGTGTTAGTAAACATCTCATGGCATGCAGTTCCCTATTTTGTTTTTCCATACCATCCTTTCTTCTGAGAAATAAGGTCTCCCTCTATCATTTCTCTGTGACTTCGTCTTCATGGTTCCCCATCGAATTTCAAGATCTTTATAGCCTTGAGTCAATAAATCATTCTGTAATCATTCTAATTCATGTTGGTGTACTTCATCATCATCATCAGTGCAAAGCCTAGATACACACAACATCTGGCCATTTATTATTTGTGGATACACATGTTTAGGAGCCATACTTGTTCTGTGCAAAGTATGATTTCTCCAACATTCTTTCCTATAGAGACATGTATTAAATTGTCCGTCTTCATCCAATAAGACAGTCACATCCAAAAAGTCTATTTCTTGCTTGGAACTCCTGACATCAAACTCCAAGAACGATGTAGTACTTGCCAAATATTCCACAAAACTTGATAGTTCATTCTCATTGCTCTCCATAAAATAAATGTCCTCAACAAATCTACCATAGAAGAAGTGTCTCAGCCAGTGATTCTGCTCACATAATACAAACCCATTTCCCAATACGCCATGACCGAATTGACGTAGCTATTGGCACATGAATTGCCCATAGCTACACCCCACTTTTGCCATTAATGGTTAGTTCCATAAACAAAGATGTTATTCTCCAGTATAATTCTCAATAATAAGCAGATTTGTGAGATAGTAAGGCCATCAAAATATGTGTGTTTTCTCAGAAGTTCTTGAATAGATCTAGGGCCATCAAAATCCGTGTGTTTTCTCAGAAGTTCTTGAATAGATCTTATCCCATATTCATTGGGAATCACTCTAAATAAACTTTTTATATCCATTGTTACTAGTATAAGGACTTCTTTTCTGTCCAAATTCATTACACAATCATGTAATGTATAGGAAATGAGACACATCTCTCAGAACAGTTCTCATCCTAGGTAGAACCTTCTTCAGTTGAAGTTCCACAAAAATGGAAGCTGGCTCAGTGAGCCAGCCTCTACCAGATACTATTGGACATCGAGGTGGATCATCTCTGCTTTTGTGTATTTTGGGTAGTCCACTAATCGGAGTTACTGGATTGTTAACTCTCATATAATCATATAAGGCTTCTATGATACCTCTCATCATTAACATGTCATACAAGGTGTCATTGGCTTACTTTATTGTCATCTGTATGTCCCATTTAGATACCTTCTTGTATGTAGTCACGTCACTAAGCATTTTCAGCATTCTGTCATGACAGTCTGTAGTTTGCATTATCACAACAGCTCCTCCGTTATTAGCTGGTCTGATGGTTAAATCCCTGTTCTGTGACAACTATTGTAGTGCTTCCCTCGTGTTTAATCTTCAGGTGTATTAAAGATGGAAAGACAGACACTGTGTGCTGTTGGTGTACGTTTTTC
Organism: Protopterus annectens; assembly: GCF_019279795.1. Classification (NCBI taxonomy): domain Eukaryota; kingdom Metazoa; phylum Chordata; order Ceratodontiformes; family Protopteridae; genus Protopterus; species Protopterus annectens. The sequence goes on along the minus strand of NC_056739.1, from coordinate 1,700,939,034 downwards.
AACTCCTCAAAGAACATTTTCCCGGAATCAGTGAGGTGGTCGAAAGATGTGGTTTAGGAAGTCCCTAGGGTCCTTCCATGACACATGGAGAATGTTCTCTATGAAGCAGAGGGGGAATTCCAGTGGAAGATGCTGCCCACATAGCAGAGGAGGCCAGCAGAACCAGTGGTCCAGAGATTCCTTCTCTGACAGGCCCTATCAGTGCCCCTGAAAAGAGGCCCGATTGCCCACCTCTGGAAGCAGTTGAGGGTCATTTATCCCTGTACCAGAGAGCCTGGCTAGACTTAACAAAAGACACTTGGGTGCAGAGGATCATTTCCAGAGGTTATATTATTCCCTTTTCTTGTCCACTGCCATTACAAAACAGAATTCCCAATGTTCCTCCCAGTAGAGGAAGACAGCAGCTTCAGAAATACAAAAGTTGTTAGACAAAAAGTGTCCAAGAGGTCCCCCCCAGACAAGAAAAAATGCAGTACTTACTCAAGATTCATTTTAGTGCCATAGAAAACAGAGGACTGGAGACCAATCTTGGATCTCCATGTTCTAAACAAGTCAGTTCAGCTGACCAAGTTCCAGAAGGTCACTCATCAGTCCATTTTGCCTTTCCTACACAAGGATGACTGGATATGCTCTTTAGATGTCCAGGATGCATGCTATATCACATAAAGAAGAACAGATGGTCAAGGAGATACCTACACTTCTGGCTGGGAGCCAGTCACTATCAGTTCAGAGCACTGGCCTTTGGTCTCATCACAGCCCTCAGGGTGTTTACCAAATGCATTGCAGTGGTAACTGCCCACTTTAGACTTCAAGAATTCTGAATGTTTCCATATTGAGATGACTGGCTCCTTACTACCTTGACCAAGTATCTACTAATAACCGCTCAAGACTATGTTCCAATCTGTGCATCACAATTAATCAAAAGAAATCTCATCTTCAACCTTCAGTCTCTGGAATTCGCAGGAGCCAGCTTCAACACAGCATCAATGATAACTTCTCTGCCATTGCTGAGGATTCATACCGTACATTTTCAAGTTGACAGAATAATTCAGACTTCATCCATACCAACCTACCAAGTATTACAAACTCTAGGGTGCATGTTGGCAGTAATAGTTCTGCTTCCGTTAGCAAGGTACTACATGAGAATGTCCACTGGACATTAGCAAACCAGTGGTCCATCCTGCATCAACCCTTGTCCACCAAGATCAGCATAACTCCAGCCTGCACACAATACCTTTGATGGTGGAGTCAGTCAGATCAAATAATTCAAGGTCATCCATTGGTACTCCCTCAGCCCAAGGCCATAGCGATCACGGACACTTCCCAAATTGGGTGGAGAGATATTTCTTGGGGAAGACCGTTCAAGGCACTTGGTCCTTTGAAGAGGTCAATTTGCATATCAATGTGCTGGAGATGAGAGGAGTACTCCTAGAGTTGCAGGCATTTCACGATCGTCTCCTTTTTGGCACTATTGCAGTTCAAATGGACAATATGTCAATTGTATGGTACATCAACATACAGGGAGGGACCAGGTCTTACCCCTTGTGTTAAGAAGCCCTGAGGGTGTGGTAATGGGCGATATCTTCAAATAGATTTCTGATAGCAATGCATATAGTATGGGGAAATCGAGCATGATAGCAGACAAATTGAGTAGGTCCATTTTGTTACCTCACGAGTGGTCTCTTAACACAAAAGTGGAGAAGATGATTTTCTACAAATGGGGCCAGCCATGTTGCGACCTTTTTGCATCCCCCCTGAACAAGTGCAGCAGGTTCTTTGCCCTAATCCCTCCACCAGGGTAGTCACCGAGAAACACTGTCCTTCACGATTGCCCCGGGTCTCCTCTCTACTTATCCCCCAACCTGCTTAATCCCAAAGAAACAGAAAAACTAGGTACCTGTGATAAATCCAGCAGCAACAAAACTAAATCCAATGTTAAACAAAAGAGTAGTTGCTGGAGGCACGAACAGTTTTGGTAAAACACAGTCTTTAATAGAGCAGAATCCATGTAGAAAGCAATAAAACACAAGTGCTAAAAACACTTTTGCCTGTAGGCTTCTTCAGGTGAATAGTGAATGCAGCATAATATGTCCTTCAAATAAGTACAACTTAATCACATGAATAAAATCACATGACAATTAAGTGACATGATGTATGAGTGTAGGAAAAGCAAATTAATAAGGTCACATGACACTTAAGTCACATGCCATATACAAATGTAAGAAAATCACATAGAATACAAAATGCAATAAATGTAACTATGTGGGACTGATAAAAATCAATAATTATTAACGTACTTTCATATGAAGTTCTCTTAAGTAGGGATTTATGCTAACAAACCCATTCAAGTCAGGAGGGCTGTGTGCTTTGCAATGCAGTAACCATTTCAATTCCTCTATTTCAGTTTGATGCTTAACGTCTTCTCCTCTTATTGACTTAAAGCTATATGTAAGATCATAAATTTAAAACTATATGTGTGGTCAGTTTTAAGAGTATGTTTACTAAGTCCATTAGTTGGAGTATGTCTCCTGATATCAGATAGGTGGTGACATATTCTTTCCTTTAATTTTTAATTGGATTTACCCACATAATATGATGGACATTAAGCACGTTTGGCTAAGTATACAATATTAGCGGTACTGCAGAAAACTCCTTGCCACTAACAGGATGTACAGTACTCTTGTCTGTGTATATATAATTGCAGTAAATGCAATTATTACATTTATAAGTACCACATTTTTTTACTCTAGAGCATATTCACAGTCTTTGGCTGTTCTTTATAACATAGCTTATTCTTTATAACATAGCTTATTCTTCAAAATATTGCTCCTTCTATAACTAAATAATGGTCTGTCCTTCAATACTGTGTCTAATTCTGAAATGTTTTTAAGTATGGATCAATATTTCTTAATAATCTGTTGTACTGCAGAAGTGTTCCTGTTGTATGTCAGATGGCATCTAAAAGTATTACTGCTCTGAGTTCCATCTTTCACTAAAGGTGAATGCGCCCAGGAAGTTGGCTAGAACTCAGTATCCCTTTGGGCTACAACCTCAGTTTTAATAGTTTCTAAGGTTCTGATATTGTAACCCCTTTCCTTGAAGGCATATTCAATGTTCTTTAGTTGTTCAATCATATTAAGATTATCAGTATTTAAGCATGCTCTGATCAAAATTTGGTTTTTAGCAATGTTATTAAAGACAAATGGGGTGTACATGCTTGTTCTATGTTGGTATGTGTTGCATTTATCAGTTTTTATATAGTGTTGTGTCTGTTTTACATTTCTCATCCTTGATTAATTTAATGTCCAAAACTTGTATCGCTTTATTGGATTTCTTACTTTTAAATTTTAAGAAGGTTGGTGCTTTTTGAGTTGTGTTCTAAGAACAAAATAAAGTCAGAATCAGCCGCTTTCCATATCAAAAATACATCATCTACAAAATGTTTGTAGAGGATGACATTGTCTTTCTAAGGATTGTCAGTCAGTACATATCTCTTCTCCCAATAATACATCACAATGTTCGCACAGGTATTTGCAACGAGGGTGCCCATGGCAACGCTGGTGTTTTGCTTAAAAAGTTTGTCCTGAAACAAAAATATGTTATTCTTTAGCACTAGACTAAGCAATTCACATATACAGTCATTCACTGTCTGAGTATGTTAGCAATGTTCAGTTAAATACTCGCTTATATGTTGAATGCCTGTACTGTTTGGTATTACAGTGACTAGGGAGACCACAGTCATACTGACAGTGACATTCCTTTAAGTCCTTATCTATAGACAACTGTGCTAGTTGTCTCAAGAAGTCTGAAGTATCCTTGATGATGGTATCCATTGTCAACAGATGTTTAAATATATAGTCAAGATGTTTAGAAATTGGCTCTGTGACCCACCCTTTTGCCAAAACTATTGGCCTAAAAGGGGTGTTAATAAGTGACTTTTGAATTTTCTGTAGTCCATAGATAGTAATTGTTTTAGGAGATGATACAGTTATATATTGGTATAGTTCTGGAGTAATAAGCTCTGATGTATCCAAGTTTAAAAGTTGCTGATTAACTTGTTTGATGGTGTCAAACACATCATTGTAGTTAATAGCCATGTATTGATCAGTATTCAGTAGCTTGAACATAGACTCAAGGTAAAAGCTAGTGCCCATGACCACAGCACATCTGAATAAGTTCATCTAGGGCTCATGCATGTTCAGGTTTTAAATTAAAAAAGTTGGAGGTATTGATATTGATATTTCCATTTCTATTTTAAAGACAGATGAATATAACTCATATATCTACCAATTTCTCAGATGTTGAAATCAAAGGATTGTTAGGAGGTACAAATGTACTACTACATTTTGGCATATTTTGTTCAATCTGTTGATTTCCAAACATAACTTTTAAGTTGCTTGTGAAGTATCTGAGCTCAGTTAACATTTGTGATAATGTCAGTGTAAGATTCAGGTATATAGTATAGGCCTTTAGATAAAACAAATTCTTCAGCTGCACTTAAAATGTAGGAGGAAAGGTTGATTAACTGATTTGTTTGGTTCCTTGTTTGGCTCCGTGTTCTTAGACGATGGTCCATTTTGTTTTGACTCTTCCATCGATCCTGTCTCCTTTTCTTCGGTGTCGCTAGTGGTAGTGGATTCCCCATTAACAGGGAAAAATCCAGATGGTCAAGAGCCCTTACATTGTTAGCATCTACAAATACTAGTTCACATTGTTGTTTAACAACAACTTGTTCTGCCATAGAGTCAGATATATCAGTGTGTTGATCAGGTGGTCGGTTTTAGAGTGCTCCTATTGGGCTAAGTGAAAACATGGCCATTTTTTAAAATCTTCTATGTCGTGCTTAAGTTTTCTTTTTTTAATCTCAGTAAGTGGCTTTATGAAGGAGAGAGTTTTATCCAAAGAATTTTGTAATAAATGGGAGTGTGCATTCCGAGCAATGTCAGATTACTAATTTGGTGTATAGAGATTCAACATCACTACGTAAGTGCAGTTGTGGGATCAAAATAGGCATTCATGAGTTCCACATACCTAAATGAGCAGCTCAGATTGACAAGCTGCCATCTTCTAAGCAGATCCAGATATTTATCCCTATAGGTAGGCATCTTTAAAATTCTGAGCACTCTAGGTATGATTTTCTTCTGCAGGTATACATTGAAACTCAAGCATTGCTATTGTAATTGCTTGAATGTCATTGTGGTAATTTTATTTTTATATCCAGTCAAAAGATTTGTGGTTTGTCATTTGATGTAACAGTATCCAAGTCAGCAAGTAATGGATTAGATGATATATTTAGTAGGTCCGCAACAGATATTAAAGTGTGCACTGGAGCATTACTGATAGATGGAAGATCAATCCAGTTCCTATCCACTGAGCCAGCAGCAAAACTAAATCCAATGTTAAGCAAACAAAAGAGTAGTTGCTGGAGCCATGAACAGTTTTGGTAAAACAGTCTTTAATAGCGTAGAATCCATGTAGAAAGCAATAAAACAAAACTCCTAAAAACAGTTTCTCCTCTAGGCTTCTTCAGTGATAGCCAGACAACCAATGTTCTCATCCTCAGTATGCCACATTCTTTTATCTTCCCACAAGGCGTTTACCAGGAAAATTTACAAGAGCAAATGGAAAAGATTTGCTCTTTGGACACAACATGACATGGACCTTTTTTTTAGCAGCAGTTCATAAGATCCTGGAATTCCTGACTTTTATTTTCATTCAGAGGGCTAGTCCTTCTACCGTTAAGTTTCAGTTAGCTGTTATCTCCAATTTCCATGTCAGAGTGGATAATTCTGCTCTAGCTTCTTCACATCTTTATAAAGCTTTTATAAAACAAGCCTTTTTACTGAAGCCCCCCTTTCAAGGACTCTGCTCCACCCTGGGACCTTGCCATAATGTTACAGGCCCTACCTCAGGCACTTTTTGAACCTGCAGTAAGATGTGAGCTACGATATCTGACTCGGAGAATATTTTTTTCCATAGCTATAACATCAGCTAGAAGAGTATCAGAGCTGCAAGCCTTATCTTCTAAGCTTCCTTATTTAGTCTTTCACAAGAATAGAGTGTCTTAAACTCATTACAGCAGTTGCCTCCTATGTGTCTCTAGGTGTCAAATACTGCTTTGTCATATTTGCAACCATGCTACATACAAGGTATCAGAATATTTAATATTGAAGTATATGTAATGACAAACACAACTGTATTGATATTTGACCTCTGTCAGTGAGTATTTGTTATACCTGTAAGGTGATAACTACATTTTTTAAAAGCTCAAGCCATACCCACTGGGAGTTAAAGGTGCACACTCAGAAGAGCTGTACTTGAGGGAATGAGTTAAGAACCAACCCCTTCATTCCTTCTTAAGGTGGTGTCAACATTAATCAAACCATTAATCTCCCTGCATTATTCCCATATTTCTCAAACAAAGGCAAATACATGTTTCACTTACTGGATGTACATACACAATTATGTTTCTATTTGCACAGAACTGGCAAATTTAGGAAATCTGACCAGCTATTTGTATCATTTTTCAGACACCAGATTGGGTCAACCAGTCTCAAAAGTATCTTTATCAAGATGGTGACTGGTTTGTATATCCTTTGTCTATAGCAAGCTAAGTCTGCTTCTTCCAAAACCACTGAAAGCCTACTCAACTAGGTCCATGGTGACTTCAACAGCCTTTCTTTCTAGAACTTCCATGTTCGATATTTGTGCAGCTGCGACTTGGGCTAATCCACATACTTTTATTACTCATTACAAATTGGATCTGGTCTCTAGGGGAAGAGCAGCCTTCAGCTCTACAGTTCTCAGGAATATCCTTCCTTAGAGTCCACCTGAGATTCAGATAGCTGGGGACTCTGTCCCATAGGTTGAGGAATGAATGAAAATTGACAACATCAGAAAAAGAAGTTATATACTCACCATAATGTTCCATCTGTGTTGTCCATTTTCATTCTTCATTATTTCATTATTCAACTCCCCCTACCGTTTTTCTGTGATAACTTCTGGTAAACTGGGAGAGTGCTTTAGGAACCAAGTTCATTTTTCCTTGCGCTGCAGAAAGTGATTTCCATATTATTTGAACTATAGTAATGCTTTACTGCAGGAAGCTGCAAACAAGATCTGGAGAGGAAGGGGAACTACTGCATTATAGGTAAGGGAGGAGCTCGAGAGTTTGTGGTTTCCATAATCTGTAGAACAGTGACCAAGTCAGATCTGAGGATCGGATCCAAACCCATAGGTTGAGGAAGAATGAAAATGCACAACACAGATGGAGCATTATGGTGAGTCCATAAGTTCTTTTTCTTAAAATGTTTTTGTAAAACTTTTGGAGCTTTCCCCTGGGCCACCTCTGAAAATGAGCACCTACCCAGTCAGACTTCCTCTGTAATCAAATTACACTAAATAATAAATAAATATGTAACCTCAGACCAGACCTTTTTTAATAAATGAGTAATGACTGTCCTTTCTTTCATCTCCTGTCATTCTATACTTGTCGGTCCCAATTGACCTATTCGTCTTCGTTCTTCACTTTCCTTTTCTGTCCTCCTCTCCTGTCTACAAACCCCTCCAGTTATCCTCCATGTTTGGGTACAGCCTGTTTTGCTCAGTATTCTTCATTGTAACATCTATTTAGTGTCACTTTCAGTCAAGTGACCACTAGATATGAGCACCAGCAAATTTTGTTGTAGTTTTCTTACAGGATTGTGCTAGGTAATTTCTATGTTATTGATTGTTGATGTACTATGAACAACTACTACTACTGCACAATTTTTAGCCTCTTGCATCTACTGCTGATTACAAGAGGTTGCATATGCCTGAGTGAGAAAAGTGTACAGCCAGGTTGGATGTTATTACTTGCTACCCTGCAAGGAGGACATATCTGGTTAAGTTAGAGTTATTGATGGATTTGGAACAGTTCTATTTTGTTCCATTATTGGTTGTAAAACTTAATTTTCTTTAGTCTCCGCATACTAAGATATGTAGACCCATACACGTGAAAAATTAAAACAGTTGCAATGTATGTTGCAAATAATATGTTTTAGATGGGAGGTGGTGGTGGGAAATTTCCACTTGTCATTATCAATAATAGCTTAGATATTATTGAGCTCTGTGCATACTTTATGTGAAGGATGACTTAACATTAATTTTTTTAAGAAAAGATCACAACTCGGGCATCTGCTTAGAAACCTTAAAATTCAAATTGCTTAGCACTAGAGACTCGTATGACTGCAGGCAATGAAAAGTTGTTTATAAATGGAATAATTCCTTTACAAGTTTATAGGTGTTTACTAGGCTAATAACCACAAGGGCCTTTTAAGCCTAGCTGTACATCCCAACTCTCTGACAAGTTCTGATACCCTTGATAAGTGTAAGCATGAGCCTGGGAGATGAAACATTTACAGGTTACCTGTGTCCATTAGAGACATAGGTGCCAAACCAGGGATGAATTTCCTGTCTCCCATCCAGTTGTCCAAGTTGTACTTGAATTGGGTTAGGGAGGAACTCTGCTTCACATGGATGGGGAGCCTGCGCTACAGATGAGGCAGTCTCTGGGATACATACCTTTCTCTCCAGCAGGTCCTATTTATATCACAGGCAAGGTTTAAGTCTATAGAACAGATAATTCTGGTGGTGTTTGTTTTGTGGATATGCAGGAGGTCCATCAGAGTGGGGTCTGACAATGCCTGTATGCAAGGCCTAGATTTCCCCACAAGCTTGTAGGAGACAGAATACAGGGATAAGGCCTTGAGGCGGTCTGCATATGCTATATTACTTGCGCCTTGCACTCTTTTAGTAAGAAACCTCTGTGGACGTTCCAGTTGTTGAATATGCCTGGTTAGGTACATACCAAAGGGGGCATTGTACTCAATGATAGATCTGATGAATACTCAATACAGTGGAACAGTGACTTCCTTGGACTTAGATGCCATACCTTTGTTTATAAGTTGCGCAACATAGAATGATTTCCTCACCACTGTAGACACATGATGATCAAAGGCTAGATTAGTATGTGTGTCCCTAAGTCCCTGACCACTGAGTCATCTCTAAGGGGTGTGTTGTCAATATGATAGTTACCAGAGATGGATAACTTCACAAAGGATACTATTATGCATTTCTTGACATTTAGTTTCAGTCCATGCCTCTGAAACCAGTTGTTTGTCTGTGTCAGCCTCTCCTGGAGAACATTTATGTCAGTGTGAGACTCAGTGCCAGCTCCTAATTTGCAATCAGCTGCAAATTAATCAGCCAGAGACCACTGACATTGGCCTTGACTTCTGAGAAGTAAATGCCAAAAAGGAGCGGTCCAAGGAATGATCCCTGATGGACTCCACTTGTGATTGGCCTCTTTGTAGAGGTGGATTCCTGAATTCTGACTTCCTGAGTCTTGTCTTGTCTGTGAGCCAGTTGGCTATCTACTGGGTGATATACGGATTTGTACCTAACCTCTTGAGTTTGTCAACAATGCCCGAGTGGGGTACTGTGTCATATGCCTTTGCCAGGTCAAGGTAGGCAGTGTGAATGATTTTGCCCTCATCCATTGCTTTGGTGACCTTCTCAAAGAAGTCCACCAGGTTGAGTAGGCATGATCTGCCCTTAATGAAACCAAAACTGGGTTGGGTCCAGTGTCTGGAGGTTTACTGTATCTCTCTTGATCATCTCCATGATAATTCTTTCCATGGCTTTACATATAAGACTAATGAGACTTATGGGTCTGTAGTTTCTAGGGTCTGTAGATGGCCCACCTTTGTGCAGAGGGATGACTATTGCCTTTCTCCATTCATGAGGCACGAAGCCTGATTAGAGGCTACAGTTAAATAGTAATTCCAGAGGCCCTGATAGGTCATGTTTCATGCTATTTAGAAGGCATCCTGGAATATTGTTTGGATTAGATATGGTTTCTGAGGGATGTCAGGCAAACTGTGGTAGTGTCTGTTCTCTATAAAGGTCTTATAGCAGGTCAGGCAACATAGTCATTAGAGACACTGAAGATATATTCATTATTATGAGATTGCATTGGGTATTACTATGTTAATAGATTCTTGCTGTAGATCCAATCAAGCTTTACCCTCCTATGTAGGAAAATTTAAAGAATAAAATTCCATTACTCATCAATGGCAGGAATGCTTTGTTGAGGATAGAACTAGAGCCAATTTGACTAAATATCAGAGATGCAGATGCTCTTTAGAAGTCTGTGGGAACCTTTAGGATGGCTGACCCAGGCAGAATAGTTAAGCAGCAAGACATGTTAAGAGCTCTGCAGCCTGAGCTAGATTTTTTTCAAGAATATTACAGCATACATTTTAAATTATCTTCTGTATTAATGACTGGAGATATCTGTAAGAAATAACTGGTTTGCTGTCAATGCCTTTATGATTAGAGAATGTCAAAGACTAAAGATGGTTAACATTAAGGAAAAAAACTAAAACAGTTACCTCCAAATTTTCTTCCCACCTTTTGTAGATCTAAATCAGCTTCTTATGAAGCATGAACGTCTCTAAAATGAAGACATTAGAATTTAATTTCATTAAGTACAAAGCCTTATATAAGAGACAGTAAATTTCCCAAGAAGTCAATGGACAAATTACTAGAGTATGAAAATCAAAACTGCTGTATTCCTTTTCTGAGGAACAAAGTGCCCATTGGGTTAGTTACCCATCTTTGAGCCACTATAGATAAATTTCCTAAATATTGCAAAGAGCTTCATGTCCCTTTTAACCCAACTGCTCAAGATACGCATATAAAGAGCTTTCTCTAGTATCTTGACATTCTTTAATATTACAAAGATGTTTTAGGCATGTCAGGCTCTTAATAACAGATGATAAAGTCAAATTTGCAATTCAGCACTTGATGTCAGGTAAATCCCTGGGTTCCAGTGACCTTGCAACTGATTTATGGAAAAAAATTGGTGAGAATATTTCCCTCTTTCTAATTCACTTTTTCCATCAGACATTAAATGACCACTACCCATCCCTTTTAATGGATTCTGTTGTACAAATTCCCCAAAACAGGAAAATACATAGGTGTTCCCTCCTTCAGATCCATCTTTCTTATGTACAAGGAATATAACATCTAAAATATTAGTTGTCCATATAGAACCCAGGAACATGGGATCATGTGGACTGTAAGATGCCTAGCCTTATGTACCTTTAAGCAGACAAACTTAAAAGTTTTTGCCAACCTTTTCAAGCACTTAACCCTAGTGTAAATTTATGACCACCCATCCAGTTACCAAGTCTAGCCTTAAAGGTAGCCAAAGTAGTACTTTGTTTGACCTGTAGTGGTAACTTATTCCATGGTTTAGGAATACATTGAGTTGGGGACCTTTCTCTCTTGCAAGTCTTGGTTATTTGTTGGTGAAGATTTAGGTCCTTAGTGCAGGTGCTTGTAGAGCCATTGGTTTTGTAAAGAAATAGGAGGTCAGATAAGAATGGGTCTTTCATGACTTGAAATGCGAGGCACAAGTCACTTTAGAAACATTACAAAAAACATTTAAGTGATGATCAGACTATTTTTGTTAGGGTTTGTAATCCTTCTAACCAAATTCATATTGCACATTATGATTTGAATGAGGCAAAATAATTAGCACAAGCATAAGAACCAGTACTTCCAGATGCAGTAGAAGCTTCTGACCATGTTAAATGGCATTCCATTTCACTGTACTTAAATGTATGGAATTGTATTTATCCTCTTCAGCTAACATTAGAGCTAATAGTCTCTTTTCTACTTCATTTGATGTTATTCCAGGACTTGGATAAGGAAGCGTGCTATCCCCCTTTCTCTTATTTTGTCTTTTTGCCACAACTGTCTGTTAGCTGTCAGCCTTCCCTTGTGACTGATCAACCCATTTATTCTTCCATGGGGGTGACAGTGTTAGCAGGAGACCATCATCCAGTCTGCTATCAAAGTTTTTGTTGTGTGGCTCCAACTTCTCCATATGTGAGGGCCTGCAATGCCTTCTGGTGTGAGTTTGAACATTCTCACATTTATTTATTTATTGTTTATCTATTTATTTCAGTTTGATGACCGGGGAAGTCCACTGGGCCAAGAAGAGCCCCTTTTCAGTGGAGACCCAGGGAGAAAAACTCCAATGACAAATAATAAATTTCAAATATGTGTGTGTGTATGCATACACACACACACATATATATATATATATATATATATATATATATATATATATATATACACATATATATATGCCCCATGCAGGCAATTGTTATTTATTTTACATTTCTTAGCAAGATATGTGCACTAGTCTAAAGACTCTTTTCAGGCATGAACCAGGCCAAAATGTCAAAGCAACTAATGCTTGCTGTCCTACAAAGAAAAAGCAAATGATAACTAAATCAGTTAAAGTAAATTACAGTCTTTCAAAATGCAGAAGAATTATTAATCATTCAATATAGTTTTGACAGTAAGAGTTACCAGCTTAATGCATATGGATAGAACAGAGCCTAAACTCCTTAGATCAGTCACAGCAATTCATTGTCAAAGACATTAACCATGATTAGATTATCATTATACTAGAAAGTGGTGATGAGGACATTTTGTTTTATTTGTAAGGAATTCTTACAGCTATGCAGAGTTAAGTAGATAGACTTTGACAAATATACAAGGGTGAGAATAGAAACAGGTGTTTGGGTTTTGGGTTTTTGCTGAGGTGTATTCAATCAGGTGAGTTGGTATTAAGCTGTGAGATATTTTAAGAAGCCATCTAAAGTTGAAAATGTTATTTTTTTTTTGAGGAGTGATGTTCCATAACACTATAGGTTAATGTGGCTTAGTAGAACCAAGTGCACATCCATGGACCATATGTTATTTGTTGTGCACCTCTTCAGTTGATGCCAGCATTGCAATGGATCATACTTGCTGCATCTCCCCTGGATGGTTGAACAGATACTGGCTACTCATTCCTACTGTCCTGTGCAAGGTTTCTTCTGCACATGATCTGCTAATCAGTCTTAATTCTTCTGAGTCATAGACCATGCTTTGTCGTCATATGCTATGGAGCTGGGTTGTTCTCCTGACTTTTTAAATTATTTATTTATTTATTTATTTGCAGTTTGTTAACCAGGAAAGCCCACTGGGCCACACAGAGCCCGTTATCACTGGAGGCCTAGGGAGAGAAGTTCCTCAGTATGATAAAGAAAACAATCAAACAAAAATTATATACAATGGTAGTATGCCATAACTAACATATTGGATTATACAGTTAAAAGTTAAAAACACCCTTAGCAATTCAGTGGGCAGGCAAATAGTAGCGATACAGATTACAAAATTATTTAGAGATTATTGCATATAGGATTTTTTTTAGATAAAACACAGCATAAAACGTAGAGAGAGAATATATCATTAGAGCTAGGTATTCAAGGAGGCTAAGTATAGGTACAGTTACAGTTACACGTGGAAGATAGGAAAGTGTGTAGAGAAGTTTTGAAGTGGGTAATATTTGAAGTTGTTCTAATTGTTAATGGTAGAGCATTCCAATTCTTGGCTAAAGAGTGAGAGGTTAGCCGGGCGGTAGGTTTGGTTTGTTAACCTGAAAAACCTACTGATTCTCAGATCTAAGAGGCCTATTTGGGTGGTACAAGGTGAAGATAGAACTAAGGGCGGAGCAATCATAATATGAGCAGTGGTAAGTTGTAGACAGATAGTTGGGGTAGTTAGGTAGTTCCAGCCATTTTAGGCAGTGAAGGGAGTACAATGATGGGAGAAATCTTTGGAATTTGTTGTGAATTGTGAATTTTGCAATTTTATTGCAACATGTCTCAAGTCTGGCTTTTAAAGTGGTTTGGAGGGTGGTGAGTAGAGGGGTGCCATACATTAGGGAAGGGAGTAGGTAAGTGGAGGAGCTGAGGAACTGGTTGTGTCTATAGAGCATTCCAAGTTTCTGATGTTTTTTTTAATGTTTTGTTGCACGTAAATATCAAAATGTGAGAGTGTTCAATCTCGCAATTTGTTCTTACACATGGGTTCGGAGCCGATCCTCGGCTCCGTGTCGGCCGCTTGCAAGCTCTGCATCGAGAAGAAGCTCGAGACAACCTAATACCCACAATCCCCCTCTGCCTTTACCTCAGATCTAGTTTGCCGCTGCAGCGTTCGCATCACTGGGTCGAGCTCGAGCACCTAAGATAAGATTAAGAATTTATTCTTGTATTTTTCTTAGTAATTTTATTATAAAAAGTTTGTTAGTGATATATTGTGTGTGTGTGTGGTAAGGTTGAGGGATTCTCGGTTCCGTTAAGTTTGTTTAAAACTTATTAGAGTTCTCCTCGGGGCCTACTACTCCTTACTTGGATTTGACTACCGGATTGACTACCTTACTGGATTTGACAATTTCACCGGACTTGACTTCTTTACTGGACTTGACTTTTCAGTTTCTATTAGAGTGACATGTCTGAAAAGGCTAAATCGGGTTTTAAGCATTGCCAATGTGGGCAAAAGATGTCAGTAACTGACAATCATAGTTCCTGCGTCTACTGTCTTGGCCCTCTCCATCTGCAAGAAGACTGCTCTATTTGTCATTCTTTCAGTGGGAGGGTCATGACAGATAGGCGCAGGAAACTAATGGATAGGGGTTTGTTAAAACCTACCTTTCAAGAGGCTCTGGATGCTTCAGACCAGGCATCCAAATCCTCGAAGGAATCGAAGACATCAGAGCCCAAGTCATCGGCTCTGAGCTCTTCAGCTAAAGTTAGATCACCGGTTCCACAGACTTCGGGGCCGAGTGTTCAACTGTTGTCAGTTTCCGAGCCTCGAGTCTTGGAACCGGTGATGGAGCTCCCTCCCCCGACACTGTTGAGGTCGGCTCCGTCTTTGATTCCTTCGACCCGTTCTTCCAGGCCCCTCTCCGACACCGATGTTGACCGCGTGGTGCAGAAATTACTGGAGAATACGGCCTTATCCAAACTTATCTCGGTTTCCACCCAATTGGTGTCGAAACTTGAAGGCCTTCCACTATCTCCATCTCTTCCTCCTCCGAGACCTGTCCAGTCTTTGGAGCCGGAAGAGGCTGATCTACTGATTGTGGAGCCCTCGGTGCCAGAACCGTCCTTTTCTCGGTCGGCTCCGTTCACCTGGACTCCGTCGGACCCGGTACCGGAGTCTCGGAGCCGAAGATCCATCCTTGGTTCCGGGGCCGAGAGTCGAACCGATGTTTCGATTCCGACTCTTCCTCTCGGGGCCTCGGCTCGGATCGATTCGGCTCCGTCCTCTGGGTCGATGCCTTCGGTGCCTGTTTCGGGGATTCTTCCCATTTCTTCGGAAACGGGGGATACCTCGACTCGGGACCCGGGGGCCTTCGATCTTATGAGGAAGGTGTTGTCTTCCCAGACAACCACGTCAGTAGAAGCAGCCTCTCCTCCCCATAAAGGACCGTTATCCTCCTCTGCACCAACGGTCACATCCAAGCGTAGAGCACCGGTGTCTCAGCCACCCCTGGAGGGTGCCCCCTCTTCCTCGGAGGCTTCTTCGGATGCTCCCCCCGAAGAAATCCCTAGGAAAAGATTGTGTAAGAGGAGACACTTAGATTCTCCACAAGAATCTTTGACATCCGATACTGACTTGGATGAGTCAGAAGGGTCCCCAAAGTCACCTTCAGAAGATGTCTCCTTTTCTGACATCTTGGAGATCCTAAAGCAGAGAGGTGATTGGCAGTCCCTTCCCCCTTCTGAGGATGAGTCAGTCTTGCTGAAGGCATTCGGTGCTCGCCCTTCCTCCTCCTGGGTCACTCCGCCCTTGATGAGTTAATGGAGCTGATTGCTCGAAGGCGTGGGAGACACCTGACACGGTGGAACCAGTCCCTAGAAAGCCTAATAAGTACATTACTGCACCCCAGGACAAGGCTTACCTCACAAAGGGAGTTCCAGTGGACGCCATGGTGGTGGCAGCGGCCACGAAAAAGGAGATGTCGGAATCTTCCTCATCTGTCCATCCGCCTAACAAAGATTCTAGGACTATGGACAGGTACGGGAAGCGCATTTTTAGTTCAGCGGCTTTTTCTATGCGATCCCTGAACTATTTGACCCATTTTACACATCTACAGAGGGATCTAATCAAAGAGTTGGGAGATACCCTCCAGGGTACTACAGATGCTGCTGTTTCAGAGAAAGTTACAGCACATCTCAATACCCTTACATCCATTGTTAACTCATCCATGAGGCTGATATCATACGCAGCCGAAGGATTGAGTAGGGCAGCAGCTTCAGCGATTGCTCTTCGCAGACAATCCTGGATGCGCTTATGTTCATTTGCGGAAGCCTTCAAGTCTTCCTTTACTAACGCCCCATTTGATGGTGCCACTCTCTTTGGCCCCAAAGTAAAGGAGACCCTTACCCGGTGTGAACAGGAGGGAAAGACTCTGTCTGCTGTCGGAGTCCATTTTTCCATCCCATCCAGACTGTACCCCAAAGGGCAACGCGGTGGAAAAATGTGGTTTCGAAAACCCCAAGGATCTTTCCCAGGCACGCAGGGTGATGCCCCCTCTAGAGGCAGAGGAGGGGGCAGAGGTGGAAGACGCCGCCCTGGCGGCAGAGGGGGTCCGCAAAACCAAGGTGACAGGGATACACCCCCTGGAAAACCCTTCCAGCACTCCTGAGAGGAGGCCCGACTGTCCTACTCTGGAGGCAGTCGGGGGTCGCTTAGCTTTATACCCTCAGGCCTGGCAGAATCTTACTACAGACAACTGGGTAAAAAGCGTGGTTACCAGAGGTTACAGAATACCCTTTCTATCCACTCCCATTCCAAAGAAAAGACTCCCAGATGTGCCGCCCCATCTGCGAGACCCAGCAGCTATAGAAATTTCAAAGCTGCTAGAAAAAGAGTCATCCAACCAGTCCCAGCGGACCAAATAGGATTCGGAACTTACTCAAGGTTCTTTTTAGTTCCAAAGAAGACAGGGGACTGGAGGCCGATTCTGGACCTAAGCAACCTCAACACCTTTGTCATGAAAGAAAAGTTCCGAATGGTCACGCTTCAATCGATCCTTCCATTCTTACAGAAGGACGACTGGATGTGCTCAATAGATCTGAAGGACACATACTACCACATCAAAATGGCCAGGGCGTCCAGGGATCATTTGCGCTTCCGGCTGGGAGCCAGTCACTATCAGTTTCGAGCCCTGCCCTTTGGTCTGACCTCAGCCCCCAGGGTTTTCACCAAATGCATGGCAGTGGTAGCGTCTCATCTGAGACGCCTAGGATTCCAGGCGTTTCCGTATCTGGACGACTGGCTCCTTTCTGCCACCACCCGGCGTCAACTGATACGGGCCAGGGATTACACTCTACAACTTTGTATTCACCTTGGAATTTCCGTAAATTTCGAAAAATCTTTACTACAGCCATCACAGCATATCTTATTCATAGGAACGGAATTAGATACGCATCATTTAATTCTAAGGCTCCCTCCAGAAAGGATAGCCTCACTGCAAAGCCACATTTCTCTCCTTCTCTCATCCAAAAAATCCCCAGCAAAGCTGGTTCTGAAGGTCTTGGGTCTCATGGCAGCTTCTCTCATTGCGATACCATTGGGAAGACTGCACATGAGAGTTCTACAATGGCTACTGTTTGCACAATGGTCGTTCCAACAGCTACCTCTGACACGAAATTCTGATTACAAACACATGCAAATCACACCTAACTTGGTGGCTTCAGACTTGCAACCTTTCCAGCGGAAGACCATTTGTGCTACCCACGCCGACAGCGACGGTAACCATGGATGCTTCCCTGATAGGGTGGGGGGGCATCTTTCAGGGACAGACAGTCCAAGGCGAATGGACCAATTTGGAGTACAATCTGCACATCAATGTTCTAGAGTTGAGGGCAGTGTTTCTAGCGTTGCAACACTTTGCTCACCTTCTTCCTCTAGGGACTATTGCAGTTCAGACAGACAACATGTCTGTAGTCTGGTACATAAACAAGCAAGGGGGAACCAGGTCTTATCAGCTATGCAGAGAGGCCATGAGAATTTGGCAATGGGCGGAGTCCATGGGTCGCTTTCTGATCGCAAAGCACATCCCGGGGTCATCCAACGTCATAGCCAACAGGCTGAGCAGAGCAATCCTGTTGCCTCACGAGTGGTCCCTCAAACAGTCAATTGCGAAGACGATTTTTCGCAAGTGGGGCCAGCCTTCCTGCGATCTTTTTGCGTCTCCAATGAACGCCAAATGCAGGAGCTACTTTGCCCTATTACCCCCTCCAGGGGAAGTCCCCAGGGACGCGCTGGTGCACGATTGGCCCCGGGTCTCCTGTGCGCTTTTCCTCCCTTTCCCCTGATTGCAAAGTTTCTGCAGAAAGCCAACAACCTTCAAAGGACGATAATCCTCATTGCCCCATTCTGGCCTTGTCAAATTTGGTTCCCCTTTCTGTTGCAACACCGCATTCGGGGACCTTGGATTCTGGACCCAGAGCCAGATCTACTGACTCACTCGTCAGGAGTTCCTCACCCCTCTCTCGAATCACTCCATCTAGCAGCTTGGCTGCTCCGCTTCCCTTTTTAGCCAAGTCTGATTCTCTTACACCGGCAGTTCAGAATATATTAGTGGCTTCTCATAAAGCTTCCACTACAAAGACCTACACCAGTAAATGGAAGCGTTTCGTCTTCTGGGCGAATTCACATCATTTGGACCCTGTCATAGCTCCGTTAAACAAGATCTTGGAGTTTTTAACAGAATTGTTCCATGAAGGAGCTTCTCCTGCCACTTTAAGAGTGCAATTGGCTGCCATTTCCAACTTTCATGTGGAAGAATGTGGGGCACCTGTTATGGCTCACAGACTTTGTAAGGCCTTTTTAAAAGGATCTTTTCATATTAGACCACCAGTTAGAACTCCTACATCACCTTGGAATCTGAACCTTTTACTATCTAAATTGATGTTGCCCCCTTTTGAGCCAGCCTCCGTTTGCCCATTTAAGTTTTTACCGTGGAAGACTCTCTTCTTGGTAGCCATTACATCTGCTAGGTGAGTGTCTGAGCTTCAGGCTCTTTCTATTAAACACCCTTATTTGATCTTCCACTCTGACAGAGTATCTCTTCGCACTAATCCATCCTTTCTCCCCAAAGTTTGCTCTACCAATAACATTAATCAGTCCATTGAATTACCCACCTTTTTCAAGAATCACACTAAGTTAGAGCATATGTTACACAAATTGGATGTCCATAGACAACTCAGGTTTTATTTGGATAGAACAAAGGATCACAGGAAATCTGATCAACTTTTTGTAGCCTTTGCTGACAGCAGGAAAGGTGTTGCGGTTACTAAACGAACTCTTTCCAAATGGCTAACTGATTGTATTATATACGTTTATGATTCTTCAAATCAATCCTTATCTATCAAACCTAAAGGACATTCTACAAGATCAGTGTCTACATTCTTGGCTCACGCAGCTCGCCTACCATTAGACACGATTTGTGCAGCTGCTACTTGGGCTAAACCGCATACATTCATCTCTCATTACAAAGTGGACAGGGTTTCTAGGGATAGGGCAACCTTTGGTTCCACTGTGCTCAAGAACGTTCTCCCGTCAGTTCCTCAGGAACATGGAGCTAGGGACGCTACCCATGTGTAAGAACAAACGGCGAGATTGAACACTCTCACATATAGAAGTTATGTCCTTACCATAACGTTCCATGTGGAGTGTTCATCTCGCCTTTGTTCTTACATTCCCACCCTCAGGAAGAACGTTCAATTTAGTGCCTGGTCTGGAGTATTCTCCTTCTGCATTTGCAGTGGTTGTATGTGTATGATGTACATGTGTATATATATATATATATATATATATATATATATATATATAGATGATTTCTTGATTATGTAATTTTTTGGCATGAGTGTGCTCTCTCTGGCTGCTGGTTTGCTTACAAACTAGATCTGAGGTAAAGGCAGAGGGGGATTGTGGGTATTAGGTTGTCTCGAGCTTCTTCTCGATGCAGAGCTTGCAAGCGGCCGACACGGAGCCGAGGATCGGCTCCGAACCCATGTGTAAGAACAAAGGCGAGATGAACACTCCACATGGAACGTTATGGTAAGGACATAACTTCTATTTTTAGGTGTTCATCTGTGTATACTCCTAGAAGTTTTATGTGGCTGACAAGTTCTGTAAATTCTTTACTTTGGGAGTAGATCTAGGACATGACTTTGTCCAGTAGGGTTGATTGATTAATGCTACAGTTGTTCATTAATGCTACAGTTGTTCATCCATAGAATCAAGAACAGTAATAGAATTTAGAATTACTCTGATTATGGTACGTGGTATCCCTGCTAAACTGCTGGCTTTTGCTGATTATGTTTTACACTCCTTAAACTCTGTTACACTTTCTTTTGATGCTGTCCTTGAAACCACTGATGCTTATAAAATTCCTGATCTATAAGATGAATAAAAGCAGGCTGTATGTGCTTGTTATACACAGTAGTTTAATCCTGAATAACATTTCACTTTTGGGTACTAGATGGATCTCCAGTTACGTAAAATACCTAGGTGTACTCCTAAGCATATGGATCAACCATGCTAAAAGCAAAATATTTGATAAGCTCAGAGTCAAAGCAGTCTCAGTCTTCAATCCTTCTCTGACCTTCTCCACCCTAGTTCACCACAAATATCAAGGGAGAGTTACTGATGCTCGTCAGTCATAATATTGATAGGTAGCTGACACTAGATGATTATATGCTTCCATTATCCAACTCTATGGCCTGAATAAGTTAGTATTCTAGAATTATTAACATTTCTAAAAAGGAGAGCATCCTGGCTAGACCCCTTGTCTATTCACCCGAAAATATGCTTATTCTGGGACAATATCTAACACATCAAGTGACTGCACTCCACTCTTTGTTATACGGGCCCTCTGTAAAATTAACAAAAAAATCTCACTGTTCTTTCAGTAGAAACACAAGGGTTTCCAAACTACCATTATTTAAGTAATCAACAAATGAGAGGCTGCCAGTACACTCCAACACTTTGTAATTTATAATAGTTAGTGCTTTCGCTGGGGTTAATACTCCAGCTTCTTCAGACTAAAAAATTACATAGACTTTCCACAAACTTAAAAACCCCACTTAAAAATCACACATCCAATGAGAATCGGACATCAATAGTGATGTCACAAACAAATATCTGGTTAAAGCAACAGAATAAAAGCTAGTAAAACACTAGTCATTCAAACCAAATATCACAACCTCCCTTTAAATAAATTGCAGTTCCTATATGTACAGCTTATGACTACAAAATTATGTGACCATATTCGGCCCTAGTGCTACAATGTTTTCATATCAGAAATAGTTACCGTGTTATACATATAAAAACTACATTAATCATGTAGCTACAAAATCCTAATTCACTATGCATATTATCTACAATAATGAAAGGAGTGTTACTAATAAATTCCTCAAGCATCTTAACTAGTATCGTTGTTATACACAAGCTTCTCTATACAAACAAGTAACTGATTTAATAATATGCATTTAAATATGCTCTAAAACATAAATGCAGTTTAATGCTTAATTCATTAGACGCCTGCACACCATTACCTAGCGAGTGCTTTCATTTTTAATAAGCATTTTATTGATAGAGCCTCATTCAACCCTGGTAGTGTATGGGCTCCCATCCGAATTTGCCATTCTAACTCTGCTTCCTCCAGTTCTAACTCCCAAGGACCTCCTCTTAACTTCCACTCTACTTTTTGTATCACTACAAATGAAAACCTATGAAGAGGGAATTCCAAGATATGTTTTGCCAAAGCGTTGGTAATGACATTGTTGTTTATATTATATTGCTGTTCATAAATTCTTTGTTTTATCTTTCTCTCGGTTTTCCCAATATAGAAAGCTTTGCAGTGATCACAGACCGCTGCGTAGACCACCCCCTGGGAATCACAATTGAACTTGCCTTCCATAAAGTACTCCTTATCTCTAATTTTTATTTTATTAGTTACTTTAATGAATTTGCATTGATGGCATCTACCACACCTACTTATGCCTGTGCAACTCTTAATTGTTTTTTTTTAGATCTCTCAACCAGGCTTTTCAAGTTCAAACCCCTTCTGTATGTTAATTGGGGAACTTGGCTAAAAGACTTCCTTAGGCAGTGGTCTCCCAAGATGAAAGCCCAATTCTTACTAATAATCTCTCTAATACATTGAGAATCTAAAGAATAAGTTGTCAAAAATCTAATGACCTGCCTAGAACTTTGTTCACATGTAGAGCTAGTATCTAGATCAACCTGTGGTGGAAAGGGGACTCTATCATACCCTTTGAACACCAAGGGAGAAAAATGTCCTGAAAGTCATTTGTTGGTAACTTCCATCAAAAATCTATTCAACGAAGGCCAGTGGGTAACCCCTCTTGCAAAACATAGATTTTAGAAGTTCACATTCTGTCAGGAAGTCTACAAAATCAGAGACTACTCTGGCTGCCCTTTCATTACTGCTTTCTTTTAGTGTAGCGGGTGGCAGCTTATAAAATGCAGGAACGCATTAGAATAGGATCGCTTTCGGAAGATAGTCATCCTAAATCTGTAATTCGGATGATCTTTAATCACATGGATATCAAGGAAGTCTATCGCTTCACACCCTATTTGAAACGTGAAGTCTAAGAAGTTAGTAAATGCTGTAATTTCACCTATAAATGGTTGAATTAGAGCTACTTCACCTTTCCATAAAAGGAACATGTCATCCTGGTATCTAGTGTACCAGGCTACATATTGCCTAAACTTCAAATTTTTGAGTAAGAATACTCTTTCCCAATAAGGCATAACACTATTAGCGAAACTGCTACCACATGACTACCCCACTTTTCTGTAAGAAGAGCTGATTGTCAAAATAAAGGAAATTATTAGCCAGGGCAATCTCTAGGAGCGTTTCAATGACATAGATATCTTTGTCATCTAAGCCCTTCAGGTGGAGGAAGTCTCTAACCCATTCTACACCAAGTTGCTGAGGAATAACGGTGTACAGATCTTTGACATCCACCGTAATGAAAGTTAAATTATCATTGTATTCAATGTTGTTAATATTCTCAAGAAAGTGCCACGAATCGTGGCATATTTGAGGCTCGGATCTAACTATTGGCTTTAATTTGGAATTAACGTATTTAGCACATGCATATGTAATGGACCCCCTACTATCCACAGTTGGTCTAAATGGTGGATTGGCCAAATCCTTGTGGATTTTGGGGGCCCCAAAAAAGGTGGGAATGATAGGTGCAGACATATTTAAATAGTGCAGGGTGTCAATATCTATGCTCCCTTCCAAAAACAAGTCAGTTATGGTGCTGTTTATTCTCCTGTAAGCACCATTAACTTGGCTGAGACTAACCTGCTCATACACAGTACTATCCAATACAGACTGCATCCTCCTTGTGTAATCATGTAAATCCATAAACACAAGCCCTCCCCCCTTGTTGGGTTTCATAAACCGCACTTTGCACACATTCAATAAATCAATAAAAGCAGTTTCTTCAGTGGAAATGTTCTCATGCTTTAAGTGCAAAGTGTTATTAAGCAACATCCTTCTGAAGTCAGTCTCACATGCTTTTTCAAATAAAGCAAAAGTTTCATGCAACTGCTGGTTAAAAAGGCTAGAAACCCTCAGGTTGTCTGTCAATGTTAAACTAGACCCCATAAGGCATGATAAGTTCAACTTGCGCACAAATATTTTCAGGTCAATAACCGTCTTAACCAAGTTAGCCTTCTTGTCAGGCACCTAATGTCAAACCTTTGGAGAAGAAATTGACCATATCCTTATCCACACGAAGGGAACTAAATTGAAAATTTTAAAATCCCCTTCAGTACTTACTAATATTTGTGGAAGGTCTGCCCTTATCCCTTCCTCCGATTTTGGTGTTTTCTGTTCTGACCCTACCTCCTGTTGTTGGTTTGTCAATTTGGGTAGTGTTGTTGTACACCATTGTTCATGCGAAAATCCTGCTTATTGCCATTTCCATAAACAGTAGGATTTGTGCCAGCTGTTTGCTCATGCTGTTGAGGAACATGGTTGTTTCTGATCCACTCACTCTGCGAACTAAGGAAACTGAACTGCCATTCATGGAATCGCCAGAATCATCCTGGCTGGTTATGCTGTCCTGCAGACCTGAATGACCAAACCTGTCTCCACTATTATGAACATTAGTGACAAAGGGAGGGGCTGGATAGGCAAGTCCTTTGGAATAATCATTCAAATCCCTAGTAATTTTCTTCTTTTAGTCTCAACATGCTTAATCAAGCTGGCTTCAATACTACTAAAAATCTGGGCGTGTTCAAACCTATACCTACCATAGTCATTTGCACTAATTATTATTTGTTCTAATGCTTCCAAATCAGCTCTTAAGGACACAATTTGAGCCAAATAATTTTTGATTAAGATACCAAGGAATTCTAAACCCTGTTTGTTGAAAAGAGCCTTCAACTCCAAATGGAATGGTGATCCGCTCACAAGTCCTACTGGGTATCGCCACTGGCGCAGACCCTTCGGAATGATTTTCTTATTTATACATTCCTCCAAGTAGGAAACTTCAAGCTGTAGTTTCCTACATTTGAATAATTTCTGGTCAAATTCATTAAGATGCCCCACCACAGAATTAGAAACATTGTTGTATTTGTAAAAAAAGAAGCTTCTCTCAGAAAAGCTTCCGTGGTGGGAAGATCACCTACTCTGTGTGTGTTGTTATGCAGATGATGGCCCCCCCCCACCAACGGCCTCAAACGTCTGTCTTCACACACAGCATTTGCTTGGTTCAGAGCTGAGGTAGTAGCTCTATTAGTGTCGTCTGAAATTATGGGAGGTAGAGAAGGCAGCTCAGCTTGATTAACATTAGATGCTCCCCCACCTATAAGTGCCGACTGCCCATTTCCAACATCCATTCGTTGTGACAGGGATTCCATTTTCTTTAAAAGTTCCTGCAAGAGAACAGTGAGGTCGCCTGCAGCATTCGCCTCCAAGGCAGTAGAGGATGTGTTACTTGTTCCGTTCTCTTGCGTGAACAGTAATTGTGAACGTGAACCTGAGCTGCTCGACATCGAAAAGACAAAAACAGCAACTGACGGCAAAACCAAAGTAATCAACAAACGAGAGGATCCCAGTACACTCCACTCCCACTCTGTAAAATTAACAAAAAAAATCTCACTGTTCTTTCAGTAAAAACACTAAGGTTTTCAAACTGCCATTATTTAATTTTGCTCTTAGGCAAGTCAGCTGGTGTCTGCTTTACTCTGCTGTCATACTGCTGTACAATGGAGTAAAGTAGTTGTCACACTGCCGCACAACTCTTCTTCTCCATCCCTTAACTTTATGGCCCGTCTTGGGCAAATGAAGACCAAAGCCAGGTCTCTTCCTTGAACAACCTGAGAAATCAGAAACCTAATGACATAGTGGGATAAAACATAGTAACAGCATTGCCATGATATAACCATCCAAAAGCTGCCAAAACTGTTGGTGAATGTTAAAATAAAGTAAGACACCTTCTTTATGTAGCAAAAATAATTAATTTGGGGCCCTGAACTAAGTTTTGTCATGAACCCAAACTGTTCTAGCATATAATTAATAACTATTAGACAATGGGATAATAAGTATACATTATCACCCTACTGGAGAATGACTAAAATTGTTCAAAA